>NC_080396.1:44150000-44235000 GCF_030265065.1 Corythoichthys intestinalis
TCCCATAAGAATACATTGTAATGTTATTCATTTGTTCCACAGACCGAAAACCTACACTAAATCCTTAATAAATACTGCTGTTACTATTGCAAATAGCAATTACAAAAAGCAAAACAAATAAATTATGAATAAAAATCGAAATAATAATATAATAATAATACCTGTATTAATGTAAAAAAATCAGGTTCTAATGTGGCGGATGTATCTTGGGTTGTGTACCTGAACGCACCGTGTGGCTGACGACAGAGTGAGAGAGAGTGTAGTTCAGATATTACTTTCTTTTTTAATGTCCTGTTGTTTCCGGCATCCACTCCCACAGACAGTTGGCATGTTGTGCGTCCGTCTTGTGGGAAAACAATGAAATTGCGACATTGTCATAAATCGTCGTAATTTGAGCATTTCGTCGGATGTAAAAACAAAAGGCGAGTCAAATTTTAGGTCAGATTTTGAAAAGATCTGGTATCGAAGCGATCGTATGTCGAGGTACCACTGTATGTCAGTTTTCGAAGATAAAAAGGAAGACTCAAACTTTCATTTCCCGCATTAGAGACGTATTCAGCTGAGGCAATTTATGACGTGTGTTTGAACTAGGTACGGGACGATAACAAATTTTGAAAGTGCAATAACATTGAGCAAAAATGGCAAAAATGGCAAAAATGGCGAGTCAAATTTTAGGTCAGATGTCGAAAAGATCTGGTATCGAAGCGATCGTATGTCGAGGTACCACTGTATGTCAGTTTTCGAACATATAAAAGAAAAACTCAAACTTTCATTTCCCGCGTTTTCAGCTGAGGCAATTTATAACGTGTGTTTGAACTAGGTACAGGACGATATCAAATTTTGACAGTGCGATAACATTGAGCAAAAATATGGCGGACCATGGCATTGCAATTGCTGCGTTAAAATGTATTATTTTTATATATTTAGGCAAATTAATGGTAAACCAATTTTGGGTGTTGAAAAAAAGGTTTCATTTATAGTAAAAATATGCTGAATGAACATACCGATATGGCAAAATTGAACGGTTTACAAACTGTGATTTTTAAAAACAATGGTAAACCTTTAAACCGGTAACCAGCACATGCCTAGTTTGAACAGTTCAACAGGCGCCAATTTCCCAATGGAAGCTTTTATTAACAGCTCAAAGTAAAGCTGAGCAATTTAGAGTTATGTCCTGTAATCAGTGTGTCCTGTCATAGAAGAACTCAACAATGTACGCGTTGTTAATGAATGAATTAATGCTCAAACCTGTGGTTTACTCTTCAAGGTGAGAAATACACAGCTGTCATAATATGAGGACCTCAAAGTGTTAGTTAAATCTAAATCATTTTTTTCACCTTCAGGGAAATGTTTCAATATAGTACTACAAGTCTTCAGACCTAAATGACTTTACTTGGCTATTTTTCACCATCCTCCAATATTGCCTAACAGTGATGAGGTTGGTGCTCTTGCGCTCCGGACTTTTATGACCTCATTTGAACCCCCCTTCCAAATTATAGCAAAACCACACAGTGGAAAATTGTTCCAAAGAGCTGTCATGAAGACAAAAACAAGACTGAAAAACACCAGCATTCACATATACTGTATTTCCTTCCTTAAGCGATGCTACTTTATGTGAGGTTTCCACCTGACACTTTAAAAGCGTGCCTGTATTTTATTTGATGGCTAATACCTGGGAAAACTATACCATGATGCTAGGATACTGTTATTATCATTTGCTAGGGTCTTTTAGTCATTTGCCTGATGCAGTTCCTGTAGGTCAGTCTCTCGATTGTTAAAACGGTCAAAAACCAGTCTTTCCACAAGTAGAATTTATGCTGGTTTAGTGTGGCTCTGCAGTGATAAAATGAGGACCTTCAATGAATTAGTGTTTGTTTTACTATGGTTTTTACTGTGCTTATTTTCAGTAAATATGAGTGGTATGGTTGCTTGTAAGGTCCTGAGAAAGAAGGAAAAGGGCAAATAAGTCTTTTTTTCTCCCCCCCCCCAAACAACCTAACCCTTATGAAAACTCAGCTTATCTGAATCCCAGAGCAGGATAAACTGCACAGGCTTTAAATGAACTAGAAAGTCATCTGAGATGCCCGAGGCCATTGCTATGACAGTTTAGCAAATAGTAACCCAACAATGTCGTTGCATATTCATGAACACATAACAAAAATGACAGAGGGGACTCCACTGACCACTGGCAGTATTGGCAAGGGTGTTGCCTATCTGTTTAAAACTGAATGCTTCTTCTTGAGTTCTGATTAATTCCTCATTCGCTGCCATTGACAGGGATAAACCATTAAATCCGTTTGAACAGGGATAGCTGACATGGAATGATCACGTTTCATTGTTATTAATGGGGTTAGAAGTCCAATCCATTTGGGCTGGGAGGGTTGGCAGGAATCGAATGATCACTGTGAATGGCAGCCAATAACATAAAAGCCATTCCAACAACAGAAGCTGATCACAGTGAATGGTAGCCAATAACATGAAAGCCATTCCAACAACAGAAGAAGAGTGTGTGATTTGTTTTCTATTTTTCAGTGGTTTAAGTGGTATTATGCCAAAGTTACAGTAAGGTTAATGTAAAAACAGTACATGTTTACAGCAGCTCTGGTTTGTCTATCACCATCAGTTGCAGCCAATGAGTTAAGGAGATACGAGTACTTATGCTAATACAGATTTGCCCTAACTTACCTTTAATTGCATGTTGAAACAATCACAACTGTATGGTTACCCTTTAATTAAGAGAACATTTGTAACACTTAAGACTCCTAACACCGGTGATATGTTGCACTACAAAGTCCGTTTTCAAGCTATAACTGCTCCAGCAATTGTAGGAAATAACAATGTCCCATCATTCTGGAGCTATTTTTAGAAAGGACTGCTGGCTACTGGTAGTCCATGTGACCCATGGTCCAGGGTGAACAGTGGTATACATGGACCAATATCACAAATGTCAACTGATACACAGATGTATAGAGACAATATTGCATTGGAGGCACGAATGACTTCCAGCACACATTTGCTTGCCGTCCTTCTCCCATCACAATTCAAAACGTCAAATGGTTTGCGATTTCATACTACATAAGCATGTTAGCTTTATGTCAGGTTCTTTACTTCAAATTACACTGAGAGTTGTTTATGCACTAGTTAAAATGCAATAACTGGTGCCTTCATGCATATAAAAAAAAGCGGCTCATGTTCTTAAGTGGTATACTTGTGGAAACATTTACATTGTAATGGGAACATTATCTCAGCCAGTCTTTTTAAAGAGAAAACATGGCTCCCAAGAATCTCGTTAAGCTTTTCTAGTCCTCAGAATGGACCAAAAGGATTTAATTTTACAGCCCAGTACTAGTAGGTCTTCCCCCCCAGGAAGACGTACTGTAAATGTTTTGCGCCCTCCAAACTCTGTCGCCACTGTAAATAGTGTCATTTATCTATAAAATTATTATAAGTACACCACTGCCTAACATTGTGTCCTTTTTTTAAGAAAAAAGTAACATGGATGAACTTACAATAACGTATAATTTTTTAAACTTTGTTTTGTTTGTAACAGAAAAGACTTCAAGTGCATCAATTTGCCTGAATAAAAAAAAAAAGTCCCATCCAAACTGTAAAAATACACTAAAGGTACATTTTTGACCATTTGATACTGAAAAATAAAACTTAATAATATCAATAAAGCATAATAAATTCAAATTGATTAGCAACATTAACTCATGAGGACAATATGCCAATAATTTGACCGAATAAACAAAAATGAATAGAACAAAAACGACAGTGTCATCGAACAGAAGGACCGTTTTTTTTTTTGCTGCTCTTGCAGTATCAGCTACTTTGCAATGGTGTGGGGTTATTTAGCACTGAGAGTGCTAAAGAGTGCTCGCTGGTTTACTGATATAACACTGATAAAGCGGGACGATTGTTGGCAATATTCGGCACGTTTTTGCTAAACTTGAGAACGATAAACCGATACGACCGGATATCCAGTTTTACAGGTGAGAGATACAGCTCTATCGATAGTAGTTACCATTCGACAGTAATTAGCCATTAAATATTCAATGAACCGATAGTAGAGATAGAATTCGGCTATCGCGAGCATAAAGAATCGGCTTCTAATGCCTAGTTCAATGCATTGTTTAATATGATAATAATTTAGCTTTTACCTCACATGCTGCGCTTGTGTCATTCACTACACAGCGCACTTAGATTGTGACCGCCGTCGGGGTTGCCTCAACTTCCCATTCATTTCGGCAGAACCGCTAGTAGTTGCCGTCATTACCCAATCGTCACGGGCGTGTCATAACACCCCGAGAGCTAACAAAACCACTGTAAGGCACGCTCCGTAGCGTTTTCTTCACAGCCCAAAATGAAACTAGTAGTGGCAACGAAGCAACATGCTAAAACAATGGACAGTTTGCGCACCACACCAGCGACGTGCAGCGATTGATTTTCAACGCACCCCGGAAAACAAAAGTCAGACCTTGAAGTGACGAAGGCAGCCAGATCTGTTCGCATGGGACAGAGCTAGTGTGAAGTGTGAAGCGGTACAGAGATCGTGAGTTTTTAACCCTGAAAAATAACCCACTACAATGGTGGAAAGGGCGGCATATTGTTTCCATGAAACGCAGTCTACTTAAACTGATCCACATGTTCATGTTTATCTTCCTCAAGAAAAATCTGCCCTTCAAAAAAGATATAGACAGTAATGAGGAATAAAAAAATGTGGAAGCACAGGCATAAGTGAATGACTTTGCTGTGTATAAGGTTAAAGTAATGATTATAGACCTCTCTGTCTAAAATGCCATGTTTTTATTCCCCCAGTTATACCAGTGGTAAAGCATACTTTATGTATCGTTTTTTTTAATCGAATCGTAACCTGCGTATGTAGATACATTTCGAATCGGCTTCATGCCAGAGATTCCCAACCCTAGTTTTCGCTGGAAAACAATCAAGCTGCTTATCAACTAGATTGGGGTCTAATGTCTAGTGACGTCTTAATTAATTTGGCTTCCCGTTGTCTGCTACAAACTTTTTGAACACAGTAAACAGAGTGGTCTTTCCTCGTCTTCCACTGTATTAAAATTCAAAGCCAAATGGCCCAAAAACAACGAATTCCTGGCGGCCGGGGGAGAACCGGAGGTCAGGGCGGTCGGTTGACGCTCCTAAGCCGAACATGGAGCTTCTCCGGCGGACACGTGTGAACTGGAGAAAACAGTGGGTTGCTGCGTGAGCCTGACCCGAAAACGGCACACAGCTTTTCATATGTCTTTGCCGTGGACTCTTGTTCGGTTCAAAACTACTGCGCACACTCTGAAAATGAGAACGCCACTGCCACCGACTGAGTAGATGTGCAAGTACACTTTATTCTAGTACGGCAAAAAAGTATGTTCCCCGAGGTCACATGCGCCGACCCCGGCATCCCCCACTATTTGAGAAGTACTGCTTTAGTGTGTGTTTTTGTCAATAGTTAACAGTTGATCAGAATCAGACCACCTTTCATCTGGTGTTCATCAAGGGTCAATCTTTAGCCTCCATCATTTTTGCATGCTCCTGTTCAAAGACGACATCAGCAAATTTGACACTTGCATTTCAATGACCTCCACATTTATTTTCTTTCAAACCTGATAGTATCGATTGGATTAGTGTAATTTTTAACTACAATAAAGGTCACACTTGGATCACTTATAATGAGTGAAAATTGAAGGTTTCCAGTCATTACAAACACTTTCTTAAAAATATATTAGGACTTGCGTGTTCATGCTTAACAACCTCTGTCGGAACAAATTATTTAATGTGCGCAGATTGATGCTTCCTTTATGTAGTGTCGTGATTATGGTAAATATGGTTAGAAGCCAAGTTTTAAAAGAAGATTTATCGTCAATTTGCAAGTTATATATATATATATATATATATATATATATATATATATATATATATATACAGTGGGGAGAACAAGTATTTGATACACTGCCAATGGGTTTTCCCATTGACTGTGTATCAAATACTTGTTCTCCCCACTGTGTGTATATATATATGCCATTATAATAGCAGTATACTGTACACATGTATAAAAATCATATTTTTAAGCAAGTATTCTCTAAAATGTTCAGTTACAAAAATGTACTATTTATATATTAATGAGAATTAATAGATAAATTAATAGGTTTAAAAGCAACAAACCAAAATGAAGTCCATGTCTGCCATGTTATTTTTTCTACCACAACAAAAGCACATGAAAAGTACTTTCTTGTAATTGCCAATGTGGTAACGCTCATCTTTCCCACAGTGTGTTGAGGTACAATGACCAAATGTACCAGAAAGAGTAGTAGAAGGGGAAGCCGTACTGCCTTCCATCCCACAAAACTTCCATTTAAACATTAATCGTTGGTGATATTTTCTGTAATTTTCCCCGTTTTTCTACCATCAAGTCTTTCAACAATTTTAAGATCTTTTAACATCTCCAGCAACGTGTTTTTCTCGGATGGAGACCGATTTAGTCTTGCGCAAGTTGCGCCTACAGTGTCTTCCGTTCGCTCTGCTTCTACTAGCTTCTGGGAATAGAAGAAACTCATATAGTGATATCACAGGTAAGGACCGTTTGTTCCAAAATTTTGGAATAAAGTTATCATGTGCGCCAATTGGATTATCAGTCGACATAAGCCACCCCTCCTGTTTGGAATAGTATCCTGATCGGAATAGGTTGGCTCGTGTTAGAATATTCCGAATGGGGTGTGTACATAAAGCTTTTTTATTCTGGTCAGGTTTTTAATCCAAATAAAGTGTAACCAGTGTTGCACAGGCAATTGCCAGACAGTCACACTCAGTCAAGGATTGATTTTACCTGAAGCTTGTTACATCTCGTGACAGGGCCACCGAGAAAATTCTGGGCCGAGCACGACAGCTGGTGGACGTTAAAAAGGAGGACGGCTTCTCCGCCTTGCATCTGGCCTCTCTCAATAATCACCGTGATGTCACTGAGATCCTCATTAAGGAGGTGAAACATTGTTTTACAACCTTTCAGTTTAAGTTGTGTTGTTGCAACCTCATGAGGCTTTTGATCCCCCACAGGGACGGTGTGACATCAACATTCGCAACAACCGCAACCAAACGCCGCTGCAGCTGGCGGTGACGCAGGGCCACACTGATCTGATCCAGCTTCTGGTGGTGGAAGGCGCTGATGTAAACATGGAGGATGAGGATGGTGACACCGCCATGCACGTGGCCCTGTTGCGACCACAGCTTGCCAACGTGATGCTGAGCCCTCCTGTGGGAAGTAGCAGCAGCAGCACAAGCACAGACGACACCAGTGAGGGCTGTGCCTCCACGTCGCTCTATTCCAGGGTAAGTGATGGGGACGCAGAGTGAAAAGGTGCCTAGTGGTGTATGGATGCTCTGTGAAATGAGCAATATGGCGACAGCAATACAGTATGTATCCTGCATGTAAACAGCAGTTCTTATTGATTTTGGTTGTTAAAAGATGAAGATTTCATGGTAGATCTAATGGAATGCAAACTGTGGAGTTTTGGAGCCCTGCATATTTGAGTTTTTTGAGTTGGGCAAGAATTTTTTGAAGCCTTCCTCAAAAAAAAAAAAATTCAATGCATCGTCAATGGGTGTTATTAGCTAGGTAATCAAGGTCTAAAATGTACCTTAAAAGGGAGGTATAGCCTATTTTTCAGGCACTTGGTACATTTCTACAGCACATTAAAGTAACATTTTTACCTTGGATGACAGTAGGCTGTCAAGGGTGACTAAATGCACATTGAATGTCTACATTGGTTATAGTGTTGTCTTGCTATAATTAAAAAAATATATATATATAAATTACAACTATTGATACAAATGTAGATTTATATGTTTTTTCCATAAGGTGGAAAAGATGCAAATAGACTTAACAAAAACCAGTCATGGAATGTTGAGACTTTGGCTTGTTGTCTCAGTCTAGCAAAACAAATTGAAGAAAGGGGTGAGGCAGGTGCTTGTAGTTCAGAAGAAAGGGATAGGAATTGTGTTTATCGTACAAACAGAGCAAGATAAGGAATGTTCTGTTCTAACAAAAGTGCTGAGACGTTTCCAAGCTACAATGTTTTCAGTGGACAAATGACTGTCTTCAAGCTCACATTTCAGCTTTAATTTTAAAGCGAACATGGTTTAGCTACAGAAACTGCTGATGGGTGATAGGCCTGAAAATGGAATGTGCTAACATCTATATTTAAAACCAAGATGGAGCGCTGATTATTGCCTGTGGTTGAGTACAGACAGAGAAACATCACATTGTGTCTCCCTGGGGGATATCTTTATTCGCGTTGTGGAAAGCCCACTCAATCTATCTGTGACATCTAAAAGAAGTCTTGTGCTCTTTTCTGTCCTCAGAGGCAATTAGACACTTGTGAGTCCTGTACGATGTGAAGATTTTACATTGAGCGATTTTTAGTTGTTTCATTTTTTGCTTGTCCACGATTGGCATGATGAATTTTATTGTTTCTAGGGCTGCAGCTAACGAATATTTTAGTAATCAAGTATTCTATTGAAAATTCCATCGATTAATCGGATAAGACATTTTTTTAGGTAAAGAGCAATTATAAATATACATGAAAAAAACAAGCTATTTCACCTAATATTGAACCATTTTTAGACCATCATTGTCTTTATTTTAGATGTGCATTGCTGAAACAGCCAACAACTGCATCTCAGATGTGACTAGAAAAAAAAATCACTGCTTTAACTAAAAAAACTTATAGATCTAATAAGAAAAAAAACCCCTCTTATTTCTTACCTAAAAATGTCATTACGCTTGATATACTAACCTAAAACTTAGGTATTTTTCCCGCGTGTTTCAATTGAATATCCATTTGTGTCAAGCAATTTTTAAGTTACGTTTAAGTCTAAATTGTAAGTCCTGATAGGATTTTGAGTTTTTAACAGTGTTCAAAATAAATATATGATACCTGCTGTATTGGAGCACATTAGGCAGCAGTGCTACATGGTGTTTCATCCATCACTAGCCAGGTTTACATGCTGACTTTTATTCATACCGATTCAAATCATTCCGAATGGAAATTGCACATCAGCTGTTTACATGTCACTTCATCTATTCCGATCCAGCGTTTACATGTGACTGCCTTTATTCCGAAAGGACGTTTGACAACTGCCGTCTGACATGCGCAGATTAATCAAAACAAAGCGTCACGTTGCAAAACATGGAGATCGATCGTCAGATCAGCTGCTGTTTTAACTTTTCGAGTGAAAACAAAACTTCAGAATGATACGCCGTTCATTTAAAAAGTTGTGTGGGTGCGCTGTGCGTGTGCTTGGAAGCCATGTTGCAAGTGACGTTACTTACGTCACCGAGTGACGTCACCACGTCAGTACGGAGCATTCGCAGAAAGAACGCAACCAGACACCATTCCGCTTCCCTGTTTACATGATATAATTTTACTTCTAATCGGTTTGGGAAAAGGAATATTCCACCCTGTGAATCGGAATGAAATTCCATTCGGTTTGGGCCTGTTCATTCCGAATGAGGTGTTTATATGGAACACATTTATTCGGTTTGAACAAATATTCCGATTGTGATTGGAATATTTGGCTCCATGTAAACGTGGCAAATGACTACTGAGCTAAAATTGACAGTTAGCGTTATTATGTTTTTATTTTGCATCCTCTTCACTCAACAGCGCTGTGTTTTTACAGATTAAATAAAGCCTGTATGAAAGACATGTTAGCCACACATCGACAGTAGTCATACTTAATAGAAACCTAGCCCTCCGGAGGGCTAATGTTACGTTAGCAAGGTACAGTAACGTTAATCCTATTTATTAGCGCTACGTTAACTTAATTTTACCTTGTCCCGAGTATTGCTCCTCTTGGAGTAAACGTGATGCCTTAAGTGGAGCAGGGACTGGGGGGTCGCGCAGTGGTGCCCGGCCTGGGTTTCGGGGGCGGTCATTGGTCGCGGGGTCCAGCCTGGGGTGCGGAAGCATCTGTGGGGCTGCGGGTAGCCGGGGCCCGGCAGGGGTAGTGTTATGCAAGCATTGTCTTACAGTGAATACGTGAAACAGTGTTCACTTTGGTTTCCAGCTTGAAATGCTCCTACACTTTTGACATTTTCTGCTTTTTCTTGGTGCCTTTCTCTTTGCTTTTGTCTGCTTCTTCGTCGTTACCGCTATATCAACGCGTGGTTGAAACCAAATATATCTGCCGCCTCTCCCTTCTTCTTCTATGCACGTGACGTCAGTGCATTGTGCCTGATTAAAAGTAGTCCGGGCAAAACTTCATGCTTAGAGCTGGCAAAATTAAACGATTCCTCGAAGCGGAGAAAATTCCTCGATCAATTTTTTAAAATTGAGTTACTCGAATTATTCGAGTAATCGTTTCAGCTGTAATCATTTCTATTATCTGCTGTAACAAAATCTCTAAAACCACTGCATACTTTCAAGTGCTCAGGAATGTTAACCTGTTATGTTGTCTACGTAATTGTGTGAATGTGAGCCTGAATGATGTTTCTCTACACACTCTGTGCCCTGCAATTGGCTGAGAACCTGTCAAAGTTCTACCCTACTTGAAGCTAGCCGGCATAGACCCAGTTACCAAATGTACGCCCTTAATGAGGCCGCTATAGAAAATGAACGGATGGATGCTTTGACAGCAGAGCTTATAAGAGAACCTCAGTACTTGCTCTGTGAGGCACATTATAAACTTTATACACTTCCGCATGAGTTAGTGTAGATGTCATTCCAACAATGAAGAATGTCCTTTCTAGTCCCAGGGATTGCAAACATTGCAGCACTGATCAACATCCTGACAAAAGTGCACACCCATACGGGTGTGAGGGGGGGGGGGGGGGGGGGGGGGGGAATCAGTGAATGTAATTCCAAAAACAATGCAAGATACCTAGTTTGAACTTGTCAAAGCTAACTACACAATTTAAATATAAAAAACACAACCCTTGATTTTGTATTCCCAAATACCGTAAAATACATTCTTCCCAAAGGCAGAGTTCCTATTGGTAAAACTTTTCTATGGGACACCTATTCAAAATCCACTCATCTCAGATAAATGATCTCACATACTACTGTATGTAAACACCTGATTCTAACAAAAAGTTCAGCAAATGAAAATAACACCCAACTGGAGAAAATGAAGGAATAATCGTGTTCTGTTGAATCTTTCAATTAATGAAGGCGTATGAGTCCTTACAAGTCAAGTCTTTCCTTAGATCAGCAAAGTAATTAAGTTATTCAAATATCTCTAAAACTTCGGGATCATCTGTAAAAAAGTCTCACAGGAAGTTTTTTTCATAAATGTAGTTTGAAATTACCAATATATCTGAAATTGAAGCGCAGTAACTTGATACAAAATATGATGGCCATTGTAAATCCTGTTAAAAATTGCAGAACATGTTTTTGTAATCGGAATACATATTTTAAATACATAATTTAGAATTACTGTCCATCTCTACAGACACACACACACATAATACTTAGAACTTGAATATTAGATTTTCACGTTAGGCTGCGCGCTTAGCTCATAGTCTGGGATAGATGATCATTTTTCAGCTCTTCCATGGACATTAAACATGATCATTCACTGCTAGTCGCTCCTATTTTTGTATTTTCATCCAGCATTTTCTCACAAGGTCGTCTTGTCTGTTCTTTTTCTTTCACACACCCGCTTGCCTTCATCACGTGTCCTCCCAGCTCAATGCTTCGGGCCTTCTCGGGAATACTGAGCTCAGTGTTGGAGCGGCGATCGCTTGCTTCCTCGCGCAGGAGGGGGCTGACATTAGCTATGCCAACCACAAGGGGAAGAGCCCCCTGGACCTAGTGGCAGACAGCACCATGCTGCAGCTCATCAAAAGCTTCTCGGAGAAGCACAGGTGCGTGTCTGGAAAAATCCGGCGCCATCGTTAAAAGCTGCTGGCTTCACAAGGTTTGTGCATTGTTGTCTCCTAGATTGCAACGCCTTCAGGCCATAACATGCGGCCAAGGTCCGAGTGCAGCTAACCTTCGACGTGTTCACACTACACCCAACACCATGACCAATCTGGTTCTTCCTACGCCACCGGGGCCCAGTGAATGCCTCATCTGCTCTGAGCTGGCGCTGCTAGTTCTTTTTAGCCCCTGCCAGCATAGTGTGGCATGTGAAGGTAATTTTTTGCTGTTGGAAATTCATGCTGTCGTCGATTTTTAACCAGTAGTTGGCCTCTAAACCCTCTGTAATGTTTTGCACAGCTTGATCATTAAAACTGTATCTATAGATACAGTGAGGAGCAGAAGTATTTGTACCCTTTGTGATTTTGCAAGTTCACCCACTTGGTAAGTAGGTAGCGGTCTGAAATTTCAATCATAGATGGATCTTATAAAAACAATCTAAAAAAAAAATCCAGAAACGACATTGTATGTTTATTTAAATAGTTTATTTGTAATTTACTGGTTTTCATAAGTATTTGTACCCCTGAGAAACAGCAATAATTATGACACTCAAAGAGGTGTCAGTCCACCTTTACCCCATGAGTAACCACCCACCCGTTTGAGCTCAATATAGACCCTACCCACCGACGTCACAAAACCACGTGCTCGCTGTATGGTTCCGCCCACTTGTCCGTCATTTTGTCTCTGTATTAGCATTGGTTTCAATTGATCGAGGAATTTAAAATGCATTTCATGGAAGACACGGTGCTTTCTGATGCCGTAAACTCACTGGATGTGTTGCATAAAAGGCGTTATGTGGAAAAGCTTCGTTCTATACAGTCGCCAGATCCATATTTGATGCCCAAATCGATGTTTTTCGACCCACTGTCTTCGCCCTGTCTGCCTGACATCTGCTACGCTGATATTTACAATTATCTTGTCCACACAAAATCAGCCTATTCTCACGAAAATTTGAAAAACTTCAAGAGCTTGGAGGCTTATAAATACTTCGTTGCTGGTTGAGTGAAACAGGTCCTCGTCCACGAAAATTCGGCAGGAATCTATCTTGTGCTTGGAAAGGTGAGTTACGAAATTTTCAATTCAAAATCTTTTGTTATTGCTAACATCCACTGTCAAGTCTAATGTATTTCATGTCGTTTGTCAATGGAGTTAAAGCTTTTAATGTTTATATGGTTTAGCGATAGCACTCTCACTACATACATACGTGTATGTTGTCGGCGATTAGCCTAGCAATGATCTTAATTGTGGTTATTTGTCAGCCCAAAACCCTCTAAGTATATCTTAAATGCATCTTACCGGATATAAAATGACTACTACATAGTCTGTGGTGATTTTTTGGTGCCCAGTTTTCACGTCGAATTGCAGCCGTCCATTTCGATCTCCTCTTTGGATCCCTCGGAATACGGTAAAACTTCAAGTCTCTCCTTCCATCTTCTCTGTTAGTGCAACCAACAGCCACACACGCCTTCACCATTTTGATTATTAATGTTAAGGAGCAGAAAAACACGCTGTAAATAGGAGGAATGTACGTAGCGGTAACAGGTTAACACTATGTTTTGACGGACAATTGGACGGTACCATTCAGGAGAGCGGAGTTGTGACGTCACGTGGGTAGGGTCTATAGTCACCTTTGCACCCCACTGTCAGTCATAGTCCAACTGCTACCATGGGCAAGACCAGAGAGCTTTCGAAAGACACCAGAGAAAAATGTGTTGAGCTTCACAAAGCTGGAAAGGCTAAGGGGACAGGATGACTGTACTGTATAAAGCAGAAGATGAATGGTGAAATGTATTGTTAGATTTTGAGCTGCTTCCTTTAGTCCAGGGGTCCCCAAACTTTTTCCTGTGAGGGCCACATAACTAGAGGTGTGCAAAATTTCGGATTCTTAGCTTATTCGCGATTCGGCCGTGGAAGATTCGAGAACGATTCACAAACATCCAAATTCCGATTATTGAAATATGCCAAGTAAAGCAGAAGTACGACACACTCAGCGCGCCACGCGGTCTTCGGTACGCGATTAGGGACGGAGCGAGAGTAGCTAAACATCATGCTTCTCATTACCCGGCCCCTCGGATAACGCCAATGCTCAACTCAAGGCTCTAGCTCAACTCATGCCACGAGATAAAAAAAAAACAAACAAAAAAAAAAACATACCTGACTGCTGCCGAAAAGCTGCTACAAGCCACATTATGTTACGGTAGATATCATTTATATAGAACTAGATGCATTATAGCTTCGGTATCGTTACCAGCACATCTACAAAAAACTAGATGTGGGCGTTAGTAACGGCCGTCATCTTAAAGCAGTACACTTCCCTGCAAGGCTGTTGTTGCGAACCTTCCAAGCGAACCTAATTAACTTTTTATCTAAAATACTCCTAAATCGGTAAAATATTGACTTGAATCTTTAAAATAGTTTTAAAACTTTCACATGTTGAAAGTAGACAAAAGAGAAATTATGGAATAATAGGAGCAATTTTAACAACTTTAACGGTTGATTCACAACATTAAATTAATTGAAAGTAGTTTAAAGCTGCTGATATAGAATGCGGACTGGAGTTTTTTATTTACTATTATTTTTGTATATTTGTTTACTGCTATATGTTAACTTGATACTGAAATAGTAGTTTGGTTTAGCCTGAGAGGATTTTTGAACAATTTTGGAACTAATGTACAAAACAAATAAAAAAAAAAAAAAATAAAATAAAATAAAAAAATAAAAGGAGTGGGGTGCATCAATAATCGTTTTATAATCGAATCGGAGCCTCTGAATCGTAATCGTAATCGAATCGTTAGGTGCCAACAAAAGTGAACAAAATAAAAATTATAATATAATATAATATAATATAATATAATTAAATAATAATAACACTATTACAGGCATGAAAATGGGTCAGGGGTTAAAAAGGTGAGAAGGGTGTGGAGGAAGTATGTTCCGGTACACTGTACAACCCAACAAAATATTGAGCTCTGTCGACCCACACCGTTTCAGCAGGGCCGTGCAAAGACCGGTGGAGGGGCGGGTGGTCGTAGAACAAAAGGGGGACATGAACAAGTATTTGATACACCTTAAAACAACATAACTTCAATTTTAACCAGCTTTAGATAATAATTGGCTGCGACTGTGACATACTTTAATTGGGAGGGGGCAACAGTGAATAGAAATCAACACTGTCATCAACACTTTCTGGCTGTGACTCAGTCAGTCTGCCTCTTTTCTTCAACCTCTGCATCAAAACTTCCTTCCTCAACTTGTTCATCTGAGAACAAACCACATCAGATGGTCACTGAGCCACCAACAGCACAGTTTTCTCATAACTATTATTTCATTATTATCTATACTTAACAACTCTAGCACCTAATGATTAATAAAGCAATGACATTGTAATTGTGTTTATAATTGTATTTTATACCCGACTATCCTTGCAAACTTATTCTTACCAAGTCTGCTATTCACCCAGCTGATGAGGTATCCACTGCCTTCAGCAGCCTCATCCAACTCCTTTTTTTTATCCCTCAATCTCCTTTCCTTACGAGGCATGTCTATGTAATGAAAAAAAAAAATCAGACTCCCCGGTGGCTTTTAGTTTTAAAGCTTTTTTAATTTCTTTCTCTCTCAATAACGATGGAGGTAGATTTGAGTCTTTATTATTCAATCAAAAAACAAAGTTGCTTCAATCAAAATATATATTTTTAATCCCAAAAAAGTCACTTCAATAAAAAAAAAAGTTTTTGATTGTAAAAATAGATTTGAGACAAAAAAAGCATTTGAAAACTTTTTCTTGATTGAAACAACTTTTTCCATACAAGTAATGTTGTTTTGCGTTTGGGCCACATTTTAGCTAGGATATTTGTGTCTTTATTATTCAATCAAAAAATAAGTTGCTTCAAACAAAAAAAATGTTAAAAAACAAAAACAAAAAAAACTCATATTAAAAAAAAAAAAATTCAATCATAGAAAAGGTTTGCACATGTGTCAATCACCGAGCAGCCTGAGAGGGTTTGGGTAGACTCACCATGAAGCATTTAATAAAGCCAAGCATTTTCTTACAACTTTATTCTTGTTTAAAAATAATTTGGTGGGGCAGTAACATGTTTAAAACTTATGATAATTCTTACATTTTGAAGTGCTTAAAACCCATTTATAAATGATACTTTAGGGGAAAAAAGTGAAAAAAAATCTTATATATATATATATATATCTTTTTTTCCAATGTAGAATCTTATTGCGGCGGATTCTGGTCCCCATTAACCGCAAAAAACGAGGGATCCCTGTATTTCTGAAAAGCTTTTAAGAAGCAAGAGTCATTCCCACCACTCGTCGGGCCGGTGTTGTGCCGTCCCAGCCGAAAACAACGCGTCTCAGGCGGACGACGGGAGCAATGCGATGCGAAGCGCCCCCCTCCATCCGAGAGCATGCCGCTTAATTTGACTCAACAGTGTGTTTCTTCGTTTATATTACCACTAAATACACAAGCTTGACTCCAATGTAACGGGAGCTATTTTTTTCACGGGAGATTTGGCTAGCTCTGGCAGTGTTCAACGCAAGCTGCAACGAATGGCGGTAACTTTATTATATCGCAAAATGTGAAAACGATTGAAACCTTTACTCACCAAATTCAATCTGCTGGCAAATACAGGCATGTGTGTATGCTGCGCTCTGGTCTGCCCCGGTGTGGATAAGGCCTGCTTTTTGTTTTCGCAGCTTTGCAATGCAACCAAAGGCTCTCCAAGCACTCCATGTACACGTCATGAGTGCGCGCGATTGGAATAATGGAACGTAGTTTGGGCCGATGATTGGTTCTCGTCAGCGAAGCATCTAGAAGGATTTGCTGACTGTCCAAGTGTCACTTTTTTAAAGGACCGATTTCTGAAGTGCTCAGTTTATGTACCAAGTTAATCACATGATGATAATAATAATAATTAAATAAAATCTCCCGCAACCCCCTCCCCTCCCAAAAAGAATTTCTCCTCGGATCTACGCAATTCACGTATTCGCCCTTTTTGACTTCAAAATGGCGAATTTCGCCGAAAGGTGAGAGATTTTCATGCCTGCTATTAATTAAATAGATAATAACCAAATAACCCTCTCTGAGTTCTTCACAGAAAAAGGCCAGGAAATAAATAACACTATTGAGAAAAAAATAAAATAAAATTCAAAATGCTCTCTGGTATTGTTCAGGGGGCTGGACCAAATGTGGAGGTGGGCCGCATCGAGCCTGCAGGCCGTAGTTTGGGGACTCCTGCTTTAGTCAGAGACTTGAAGATGAGCCGTGGCTGAATCTTTCAACATGACAATGATCCGAAGCACACAGTCAGGTTGACCAAGAAGTGGCTGCATAAAAAGCATATTAAGGTTCTGGAGTGGCCTAGCCAGTCTCCAGATCTCAGTCCAATAGAAAATCTTTGGATGGAGCTGAAACTGTGTTTCTCAACGACATCCCTGAAACCTGACAGATATAGAGAAGATTTGTGTGGAGGTATGGGCCAAAATCCCTTTTTCCACATTAGAAAACCTGGTGAAGAACTACAGAAAGCGTCTGACCTCTGTAATTGCAAACAAAGGTTTCTATACTAAATATTAGCACTGATTTCCTCATGATACAAATACTTATGAATCCCAGTATATTACAAATAATTACTGAAAAGTCACACAATGTGCGTTCGATTTTTTTTTTTTTAGATTATGTCTCTATAAGTGGAAATGCATCCATGATTGAAATTTCAGACCTCTACCTATTTTCTAAGTGGGTGAACTTGCAAAATCACAAGGGGTGCAAATACTTCTGCTCTTCACTGTATGTAACATGATTTGAAGCTTGTTTCAAGGTAAAATACAGTACTTCAAATTGTTTGTATTATTGCTTTGAACACAAAACTACACAATACTGCTCACGCTAATTCTCCAGCAGTGTTGAATAAAAGTCTTACTGATGTGCTCCTTGCTTGAACAGAGTGTGCCCATCGAATGAAGAAATGCATTAAATGCCAAGTCACAATCACCAAGAAAATTCGGCAAGGTAAGAAAGACAAGACACAGATAAGACAGAATTTCCATCTTATGCTTTCAGTTTTTGTTTGGTTTTAAACACAATGTTTAAAATATTTTAATGGAGTTTTACGTTGACGTAGGAGGGCCCAAAAAACAAGTGTCATGAGTGAAGAGCCACTGCTCGGTCGATTTTTGCGTGCAAAAAAATTGGCTTCAGACGGGCCAGTCGATAGTAGCCGTAAACTTGACGACATTTGCCTTTATCCAGGGTTCCCGCGCGCTCTTAAATTTATTTACCGGTATCTTGATAAATTGTCTAAAATAAGCATTGGATTTGGTCTAGTACACTGTCAAAAAAAAAAAAACTTCCAATAAGTTATGCTAACTTATTATTTTAAGTAGCAATACTTTTTTTCCCCGTTCAAGAAATTGATTCTGTGTGCTGTATTCTATCAAGTTAACACTGTTAACTTGATAGAATTAGTTGTATCAACTTGAATGATCAACTTTTGATGCAAAACATAAATTTCTGAGTGGGCAGAACTTGAAATGTTAAGTTTTCTGAACTTAGCTCTCGCCTCACTCCTTAAAAAAGTGCTCTAGTTGTCAGCCAGGCTGATTAGCTCAGCTGTCTAAGCATTGCGCTGTCATTGAGATGACTTCGGAATCAGTCCTGCTTGGATCAACTTTTTATGAAAATGTAAGTCTGGTTACTTTAAAATGTTGATATCTGCTTACTTAAAGGGATCCACAGATAGAAAGACTAGTAGTTCTTAAAAGATAAATGCTATTATGAGTTAAAATAATTTGATACTGAAACCCCTCTTCATGTTTTCGTTTTTATACAATTTGTAAAATTAGTTTAACTAGTAGGTCGCCATTGTTGTTGACGTTGCAGGGCAGTGACGTCACATGGTTAAGCTGCCGCCCTAATGTATGACTCTAACAACATAAACATGTCATCTGTTCAGCCCTTTTAATTTGAAACCGAGAGGTACATTAATGAGCATGACAGCACTGTCGATATTTCACAACACGAGCAGCTAAAGCAAAATAAACAAGAAAGACAGGATGAGACATGATGAGAGTAGGAAAAAAAAAACTGTTCTGCCAAAATGTGCTACACCGGTGAAACGCTACAAGAGGCGAATTTGACACCAAAAGTACTACGGTGCGCTTTCAGCTTGTTTTGTTTAGATGACAACAGGTACGACATCCTAAACATGCCTTAAGAAAATACTTCAACTTAGTAGTATCAAATAAGGGTGGTTTAAATATTCTATATGACTAATGTGGTCAACAGATCAGCAATCTGCTTTAAAGCTACCACAAGAAAACGAAATGCTTAAAAATATGAGAAGGAAACACATGCAAAAATAATTTTGAGGCAATGAAATGGTAATAAGACTCAATAAAAACACAAATAGTAAGAGTACTCGCCGCTTTTAACCGATGAGCGCATGTGTTGGATGTTTCGCCGCGTAGAAGGAATTGCAGTTACCCGGTAGTATTCGTCGAGTGACAGTGACAATCTACGTCATCACCCCGAGCGTCCATTGCAGGTATAAAAAGATGCCGCTCTCTGTAGGTCAAAACATGTACTAAATATAATAGATTTTTAAATCAATGGCAATATTTTATGCGTTTCTAATAACATATTTTAATAAAAGGGAACAATTGTGGCTTTATTAGAGCCTACAAGTCTTTAAGTCCGAGGTTCCCATTAAGTTGTTTATTTAAAATGTTGAGTTTAACATAGGTTCAGTAAACTTGAAATGTTGAGTTCTGCTTCATATAAGTTCAGCGAACTTAATTTTTTTTTAATGTTTGTTTTGGCGATAACTTTGCAAGTTTTCCATCAAAGCAGCGTGGGCCTTAAATTCATTATATTTCAAATTGTGCTGCATTGCAGGAAATTTTGTCTGGAAAAACTTGCTGACATTCTCGTACAACGATCTCAAATTTAAGGCCCGCCAATATTTTGGGACCCGTAATTTAACATCAAAGTGTATCATTAGTGTGACTCGCACATATTTTGCCAGGGGGAAATAAAAAAATAAGATGTAATTTTAAATGATTCATTTAAAGTCATTTATAAATATATTATTAAAATAATTTAAAAAAACACAAATAAAGATGTTTTTAATAATCATATATATAATTAAAATAAAAAAAATACAACTAATTGTAGTACTGTACATTTTAAAAAATTAATTTGAAATAACACAAATTTAAATGTAAAAAAAAAAAGGTTTCCTTATGCTAAGAGTAGAAAAACATTCTACAGTTTTAAAAATGAATAAGATATTATAAGTAATTACTCAGTACTTGAGTAGTTTTTTCATAAAATACTTTTTTTGAACTTGTACTTGAGGACATTTTTTGGATGACTTTTACTTGTACCTGAGTAATATTATTTTGAAGTAACGCTACTCTGACTTTAGTACAATTTTTGCCTACTCTACCCACATCTTGTAGTAACTAGGGGTGTAGCAAAATATCGAAATGGTGATATATCGCGATACTTTGTATCCCAAAAGGTTATCAATATGCTTCTGCCAAGAATCGAGAGATCGTTTCAAAAAGGTGTCAATGTCGAAAAAATAAATAAATAAAAAAGGAACCAACAAGTTGCCACCAAAATCTTCCACCATAATAGTGTCTCAGTTAACTCTAAGGCAGCATTGACGGTGCACGACGCTCAATCCATTTAGATTGGGAACGTTCGTTCATTCGAAACCGGAGCATTCACAGTAGGGCTGCAGCTATCAAATATTTTAGTAGTCAATTAATCGATGGACTAGTTAGTTCGAATAATTGAGTAATTGGATAAGGAACATAGAAAATTAAAATACTTGAGCTGAGCCTCAAACGGTATAATTTTTTAAAAAAATGATCTATATACAACAAAAGAACAATTGGCTAACTTACATAGAAAAGTTTGCTAGCTTAAATGCTATAAAAAGTTTTTTTCACAATTCTCCTAACAAATGGTTCAGACACATATTCCCAGAAAAACCGCTAAATATACCTATGAACTAAATTGTGAATGCGTTGAAAAACATTAGCTCAAACAAAAACTTACATTAGTCTTAATGGGGAGCAGTTGGATTCAGCCATGTGAAAAGAGGCAGACCAGAGGGCAGCGTATCCACCCTAATCCTTAAAACTAAATGCAAACACTTTCAAAATAAACCATTACAACGTCACTTTAATTAAACGAATACTCGAAGCAACAAAATTTAATTTGAATATTTTTTTCCTAATCGAATACTCGAGTTAATCGATTAATCGTTGCAGCACAAATTCAGTCATTCTGTCCGATTTTCAGGGCATTTACATGTCACTTGCGGTTCATTTTAGTGCATTTACAGGTCATTTCCTGTTGAGTTCAAGTCACTGCCTATTCATTTGGGTGATTCCCAGGTCAGTTCCTGTTCTATAACTTAAAAATAAACAGGAAGTGACCCATAAAATACCCCAAAATCAACAGGAAGTAACTGAAAATCAACATATAAATGACCTTAAATGGCCCAAAATTACCTCATTGCCTGGCATTGGCTGCTACTGACAGCCATAGACGTTCAATCCGTTGAGGGATGGCAGCGACCCTCCCAGTTCAAATGGATTGGACGTCTACTAGTGATCAACTCATTCCAATTCACAGCAGAAGCTTGTTTTTCTGTTTATTAGTTGTTTGTAGAATGTCCTAAAATTATTTCCTGACCAATATATCCATAATCGTTGTATCGTCAGATCGTTATCGCGAGCTTTGTATCGCAAATCGTATCGTATCGTGAGGTACCAAGAGGTTCCCACTCCCAGTAGTAGTATCAATTGACATGGTTAATCCACATTGAGTTTGTTGTTTTGTGCTGACGTTGTTGCCCATATCAGATCAAACCGAGGTAGACTGCAGCCCCGGTACAGAAAACTCCGAGCAACACAACCTGCTGGAGCAACTCCAGTCTCGCTACCGGCAGATGGAGGAGCGCATCACCTGTCCCATCTGCATCGACAACCACATCAAACTTGTCTTCCAGTGCGGACACGCTTCCTGCATTGACTGCAGCGCCGCCCTCAAGACATGCCCCATTTGTAGGCAGACCATTCGCGAACGCATCCAGTTGTTTGTCTGAGTTGACCAGATAACCCACCCTACCCCCTTCCCAACCATTTGTCCTAACGTTGCTGCTTTGACGTGTGTCTGTTACCCATCATCTTCTCTGTATGGCTCAGCCTCTGTTCCATTTCCACGGTTGCACTGAATGAGCCCCCCGCCCCACAGTCTGTCTTGTGAATTACATTAGCTCTCATTTGGATTTGGGAATCGTAATCAGTATTAGTCTCCTCAGTGGGCGCTCTATATACAGTAGTACCCAACCACTCATTCACCTGTATGCAAGGGGGAGGAAATACACACTATACAATAAATGCATGAGTATATGCATATTGTAACACTAATGGGTGATTTGTCATTGTTGTGGTTTTTATTTCTTTGTAAAGTACAGATTTTTATTTATGCGTGAAAGGCGGTATTACTTTGTATTGTACTTTTTTTCCGTTTGCTCGGATGGGTGGGGAAAAAAGTTTTTGATCCTACTGAAATACACCCCAAACCTATGGCCTCTTACTCAGGGTATCAAACCTTTCAAAAAGCACTTGTGATATCCATAAAAGGTTCTAAATCACCACTTTACATTGTGTTTTTGTCGGGAGTTGCCTCAGAATGGCAAATGTCAGTCATTGAACGTTTGTGAAACAAAATGGATGGACGTTTTCCTCATCAAAAGAAAGGAAAAAAAGCTCTCGACAAGCACCCGTCCACACTGTTTGTGTATTTACCGCCCAATAGGGAGCATCCACTGTGTTTACTGTGTATACCACCTCCAGGCAGGAGGGTATGTAGCTTTTGATCCACCTGATGGGCTGTAATATATATATAGAAGGGCCAAAAGATGACTGAGGTTGTTACATTGTCTACCTTCCTGCTGGAGTCATTTCACAAAAAAAAGCCCATTTTCTCCATTGGCGCTCTGGATTGTACTTTCCAACTTTTCTGTTGTCTTGATGTGTTTCTTGAAGGGCTTCAGTGTATTTGAAGAAGACAAAAAAAAAAAAAAGCTTTATTTAATATTCATTTTCTGAAACTTCCAGAGACGAGGAAGGTTTTAATTTTGTATTCTTGTTTGATAAGTTTTATTTGTTTGGCTTTTTAAATCCCCCATTTTGGGAGAGCCAATGTTTCAATTTGTACAATTTGAATGTAAAGGTAGGGATGATGCCTACCTTTTTTATGTGTAAAGTTGAGAGAAGGCAAAAGAATGCTGTAGTAAGGTTTACTTTGAACAATGTCTGTGCCAAATCGCATGAGGACATGCATAGGCATTGCACACAATTTAAGGTTTTCAAAGCTTTGGTGACATACTAAAAGTCAAAACTCTTCCGCTTATGTTATTTTGAAGAGCAAAATCAGGAGTATTATGAGCACGCTCAGTTACAGGAGGAGACTATAAGCTCATAAGGAGCTCAAAGTGGGGAATGATTCCACACTCGCCTTCAGACAATAATCAGTCCCATGTTGTTTGGAGCGTTGGACACAAACATATTTATGTTTAGAGAGTTCTTGTCAATAAAGCGGAAGGGTTATTTAAATTGCAATTTCTTGTTGAAGATTTTTCAGGCAAATGCAATTATGTTGTGATGGAAAACATGATGAAAATGTTGGTGTTTGTGTTTTTTTTTTTTCTTTCAATCTCCCATGATGGAGGTAGCTGTGATCATAAGCAGTAATCAGTTGATGTATAAAAGAAAAATATTAAAGCAGCAAATGTTACTTTTGGTGTTTGTACAATTCAGCTCTCAGAGTTCTGATGTTGGCCTTACTGTCTCTTCCTCCTCTGTTTGTTTTCTTAGTTTCTGTATAAAAATATTTTGCAATAAATATGGAACACTTTTCTATGGACATGCTGCCTGAAATCTTTTATTTGTAGTTTTACTCGTAAGCTGCATTTGTACCTTTTGTGGTATATTAATGTATAACTTCAACATGCAACACAACAGAATCACATAATTGTATGTGTGTCCCCTTAACCCTAGCGTTTATAGTATTTTGACTGAAGTAAGCCTACAAAGATTGAGGCAGTAAACTGTAAATAATTCATAGATCTTAACTGTATCCTATTACTACAGGCTGTTGTTGTCCGTGCAAAATCTCTACTTTGCCAGTTGCCTCCTGCCACTTAGGCCTAATTGTCTCACGGCTCAGACGGATTTGACATATGACTCAGCATTTTAAGAAGTGACGTCGCCTGGGACAGGGCCCTTGGACCAATCACGAGGTTTGCTTTCATAGTAGCACGGCGCCAAACAAATGTCTAGGCCCTATGTGGGAAAACTTGTAAGTTAACCCATTGGATACATGTCCGATCTCTTGGGACTGGGAGAAGCTGGCAATGGCACCCAATTTGTTCATATTTTTTTTTAGATGTGGAAAGCAACAGTTAAAGTAAATACAAATATTTTACATTACGAAGTGACCATGTGCAGTACCCCCCCAATTCATAAAGATAAAAAAAACAGTTATTAAAAAAAAAAAAAAAAAAACAGTTGACCCACAAAATACAGCACATGAAGTATACTTAGCACAACCCAACAACCACAGTATTTGCTAAGAATGTTATATTTATTAACGCTATCAAACCAGTTGAAGGTGAACAATAAATATGGGCAAGAGAATATTTAAAATCACAAACAGTTATAAAATATTGTATAAATAATAAAAGTGTGGAAGATTGTACTTGTGACTAATGATCTCAGATGTGTTGACCACTACAGGGCCTCCTGTTAGAGAGCACAGAAGAGCAAATCTTTTTTTTTTGGGCTCGTGTACCTACATGTACACACATTTAGTATCTGGTGAGTAACATACAGAAATATAGTCGACATTCACAGCCCTTTTAATGTGTTTAGCTCATTAAACACGAAACCACATAATTTTAACTATGACCCAAATACAGTAAACATTTGTTTGCTATTTCCCTTCAAACCACTACATTCACTGCTCACATTAATTATTTTAATATGATACAAACAGTCGTTGCCGATTAAAAAAAAAAAAAAAAAAACAAGCTAACAACTGTGAAATTGAGTGTGAAAAACAAAACTGACACAAAAACACATTTAACAGACGTTGTCCTCCGTGAATAAAGTTCACGGTCTATGTGCAGCGTCTTTAATTCTCTTTACAAGGCATACTCGCATCTTCATTGACGCCGCAGACGCATGAACCGGAAAATGCAGAACTTGAAATAAAAGCATGAAGCAGTTTCCAAAGTAAAAGTGCCGCTCTAAATAGAAAGTAAATTATTTAAATGGCTAAGCTATTAAACAGCTTGAATTCTTAACAGAGCGAAAACATATGGCGGGAAAACACTCAGGTGACTTGAAGTTCCGCTATGAGACCCCCGATTTGGCCAAATTTTCAAATTGTCCTATATGCATGTGTCATCATTGGAAAGCTTAAAATCTCGATTTTCTGGGGGAAGAAAAATTTTGAGCAGGAGGGCATTTAAAAAAAAAAAAAATTTAAACAGCAAAACCCTAACTGGAGGTGAGAGCACGCGATAGCAGAATTAAAGACGCCATGATTTTAACAAGATATCGCGTACTTACCTTGTTTCGATCCAAAAACATGTATCATCGATTGTCAAGACACAGATGTGAATGGCCACATCCCGATTTTTGGGGGATTTGATGGGTAAAACATGGTAGTATAACAACTGTCGCGATGCAGAAATCACATACATCGAGGAGGGGTCGAGATTTTCTTTTTCATATATTTACCCTTTTAAATGTTTTTTTCTTTTTCTTGGTCTGGATTGATTATTTATTATCTAAAATATCGGGGGAAATGTGACAGTAACAAAAAAAAAAATGCAATTAATAGTTATGAGGTAGATATCTGACTTTTTTTTACAGACACCAATTTTTTCATTGTGACGTAATTTGTTTAAAAGCTTAAAATATGCGGGTGAATAATTCTTTAAAGTAGTATTTTTTTTTTTAACTAAATTTTAGACATAAATGAATGATTCTAAGCTAAAAATGACACATTTTGAATAATAAATACAATTACATGGTACTTCTTTTTATGGCTAGATTGAAACAAAGGTTGCGCGACGTCTGTAAACGGGTTTCCAGGGTAAAATGGACAAATTCAAAATAGTTTGGGGGCTTATTGCGCCATGAATCTGCTATGGCAGCATATAGACATGTTGTTCAATCAAACACAAGAGTTCGTTGACTTAAAATACAGCAGTTTATTTTAAAGAGGGGTGCAAGAGCAGAAACTGCTTTTTCAGTCTTGTCTGTGTTTCCTGCCATATACATTATACAGTTAGGTCAAATATTCAAGAAAAAAAAAAAAAAAAAAAAAGATTCTTTGCATATCAAAGTCAACCCTAGGTGAGTGTCACTGTTAACTGATCCAATCCCGCACCCACCTCCTTCTCCTTGTGACGTTGCATGCAGACATTAACTGCGGTCTACAGGGGGTGTCATTGCAACTCTAGGAGCACCACACGCAACACGTCACTTTTGCTGATTAATGTTCATGACGTTAGCAACTGTTAGTGGGGTCAAGCTCGTGTTTACCCCTTATGCTAGATCAGTGGTTCATAACCTTGCTAAAGGTACCGAACCCCACTAGTTTCACATATGCTTTTGCGGAACCCTTTGGAATTAGATAATTAAAAACAATAACAACAACAATATATCTCGCCTAATAGCTAAGCGGATTCCCGTTCAACTTTCTTTTCATTTTGACAGCATGTTCTTAAACAGGTCTAAATTTGGGTCCATGTTGCCCATCAGTCTGTTATAATTATATATACCAAGTGCGAGTCAACATTCCACTGAGCAAAACACTTTCTCCTCCCATCAGATAGAGGACAAGCAGTTGAAAGAAAGGGGATAAAGCTTTTAAATTTCATGCGAGCCAATCAAAAACCTAATACAACACGCCACTTTGCTTCGATTTAGTCAACGCACGACAAACGACAATAGGGCCCTTTGGGTCCTTTGCCGAACCCCTTAGACTTATTCACCAAACCCCTGGGGTTCGATTGAACCCAGGTTAAGAACCTCTGTGCTAGATGCATGTAAATAGTGTAAGAACAAGATGTTTACTGAACTAAACCTACCAATTCTGTCCGAAATTGATGTCCCTGGTGCAAATACTTATTTGCCCCACTGTATGTATTAGTTCATGTGTAATAAACCAAAAATTGTGAGAATATTATTTTATTTTGATGTATTCATAATAATAATAACTACTTTTTGAATGTTTTTTTTTTTTTTTTTAAAGTAACTTAAAACAAAATTTATGCAAAGCAGAAGCATGACTATATTTTGAATTGATAATACTGTATTCAATTCCAACTTTTTTTCGTACACTAGGTCCAATTTCCTACTATAAAAACATCAAAATCCCCCTAAAAATATTGCAACGTAAAATGAAAAATCTCACAATCATATCATCCAAATTAATCTCAAGAACAGGAGTGAGTCAAAACGATAAAAGTACAGTACAATATTATTTTTGTGTCCGCGCGGCTGTTGGCTCATTTGATAGGAAACAGCTCCGCTCTGTGGTTATGTAAGTAAAATGCGCCATTCATATCAGAAACCACTTTATTTAGATCGCTATGTCCGTGTCTGGTCAATAGGAGGCGCCATTACCTTCTCACCCATTCGGTAGCATAGCTTCAGACTGTATAACAAGGTAGTCGATGAGTGACTGCCAGTGACTCCTAAGGTCAGTTACAGTTTGTTAATCACATGGTAAGAGTTACCACTTACGTGTTACATACAATGCAGCACGATATTATAGAATTTATCCACATTGTTCCATATAGTAAATGTTTACCACTGTCTGCCTCTTGCTAACACAAAGCAAATTTGTAATGCTCTTTAGCAAGGGAGACTTTTTTTTTTTAGTGCTATCGAGTGGGATATCAACACTTGTATTTGGTTTTAAGCCGTATTTATGAATGGAGAAGTCCTTGCATTGTCTCTGCTTTACTCTCCATACAATTAAGGGAAATCTCATACGTTTTGTTTGTTTTTGCTATACTACCTTCAAAATGATTGCCGAGGTAAAAGACTCAAAAGGGGAGCATATATTCACAAGCTGTTTAGATCAGAAGACAGATAAAAAAAAAGAACAATTTTAGAGGCCCAAAATGAAATTCATTCAAACACACTCTTTACAACACACTTTATGAATCCTCTGAACCTCTTGTTCCTCACTGTCATGAAACTATTATCATCCAACATAACTTTGAGGAAATGAAAAGACTTGTCTTTGTCACACAGTTCTCTAAATAAGAGATTGCTGTTATATAGTATTTAGTTGTTTCTTTTTAAAACTCACCCACTGCCAGAGGCCCAAGTTAGCACATATTTGATTATCGCCTCCAGCTTTCAACTACAACGAGGAAGAAAAACAAATGTTCAACTGAATCATATGATAATAAAAGGTAACAAATAATGCAAAATACCAGACGTTCCTTTTAATACAATCAACTGCTACTTTAAAACACACAGCTCATCAACAATACCGTTAAGAAAGCCGTGAATAGCACCGACTTGAAAATATCAACAACAGAAGGTTCTCTTTTATAATCATCTTATAATCATCATCTCATTTAGGCACCCATACATGCCAGTGATGTAGCAACCACTTTTGTGGTGTCATTAAGCAAAACTAACAATGAGGTTGCTTAATGACATCATTTGTAGGGAAAACAACTCGCATTGTAGAGTAATATTCTAACAAAAACACATTTTCCCTCTTTCGTTCATTTGAGGTGTTGTAGTCGCTCATCGGGTCTATTGGAGTGTTGGGCTTGGGATCAAGTCATGATGATGAGACTTTGTGTATACTATCACTAAACTGTGCTGTTATTCCATCAACAAGTTGTGCCGATTTGCTCACCTCGCCTTCCGCGTAGATCTGCAAAATCTTGAGGATCTGAACGTGAGTTTGCAGGTTTGCAAGTTGTCATAACTAGCCATGAGTCATTTGTACATCTGTTTCAGCTGATTTTGAACTGGTCGCCAGCATGTATTAACATTCACAATTCTATTCACAACTTTGGACAATTTCATTTTTCCATTGAACCTAACGTTGATGTTTTTGGTATAGGACGCTAAAATAATACAGTAAGAAATGACTTGCTTAACATTTTAAGTTTACACAGGGGACTAGCACACTACCACAGAATTGGGAGACAGTGCCAATCACCACCGTACTGCCTCAGTATATCCAATTAGATGTCCAAACATACTTTAGAATTGAACATTTAAGATTTCCTTGATGTGAAAAAGGCAAAGATAATTATTTAGACTCTTTTAGGGTGATTTTCTAGTGTTTTCCAATAACCCTTTTTTCACTTTGGTCTTTTCGTACAGGTCTAAATAAGTTAAACTAATCGAGAAAATAAATATCGACGAGTCACCCAAACTCCAGTAAATTATTTAACAGTACATCATCAAAAAATTATGTTTTAAAAGCATCATGATCCTTTATATGCTATTGCATGTTATGCACCATTTTTTGCATGTCAGTTTTTTTTTTTAATGGGTTGTATCTGCATAACATCAAGGATAAAATGGCTTTAAAAATCTCAATTTTTTTTTTTTTTTTACTGTTCCAGCTGTGCTGTAACAGCTTTGTACTAATGTCATAATAAAGCTTTCTGCCCTATTTGCGATACGTCTTGTGTTTTGTGACAGGATCCTTAGATGAAACGTGCCATCTAATGTTGTTTTTGCTCCCTGTAGACACTGTCCTCGCAGGCAGATGGTTGCTATGATGGGATTCCCACTGATGCAATACCAGCCAACCTTGGCTCAACTCTCAGGGTATGTCACCATGCTCGTCTGTGTGCTTATCTTTTTCCGAAATGCTTTGATTTTGACGTAACTAGCTCACACTGCTCCTTTGGGTACCACATGTGTTATTTTGACTCCCTGAAGGTGAACCCCTCCCCACTTAACTCTTCAAACGGACTGACGTTACCGACCACAAATTGCCCTCAGGCCTTCTATGTCCTACTCTCATTGTGGTAGACCTGCTGTTGTGTCTCAGGATTTGTTTAAAAAGTGGTCATTTGGTTCCCTGTTGGGGAATACAAGGGCCCAATCCGGCAGATGGGTAAATTTGAGCAGGGCGCTTCTTAATTAGAGCTTGATGACACCTAAATGACATGTGTTTAGAAGGCATTATTAGAAGGGGTATTGTATGTACCCTAACCCTATTTTCTTCTACTAGAAAAAGCGAATACTGAGCTTTCCGATTAAATTGTAAATTAAGTAAAGTACTTGTCCTCTGGCTAACACGTATCCTAAAAAAAGTCATCATGATAATCAAGCTGTAAGTCTACCCCCAAAATATGATGTACTATGGTAAAATAAGTAGAAAAGCCTAAAAACATAGACGGTGCCAGTCACCACAGAAAGATGAAAAGGGAGAGAAGTAAAACAATCTTTGGAGGAGATACCATGGGTACATTTTCGTCAATATTTCATCCAGAGTTACATATAAAATGATAATTATGTTAGGTATCAATGTAAATCCCAATATATCTTGCTGTTTAAAGTGTAATTATGTGTACCGTAATTTTCGCACTATAAGCCGCCAGCAGACAAATTTGACATGAAAACGACATTTGTTCATAGATAAGCCGCACTTGACGATAAGCCGCAGCTGTCCTCACTGTGTTATAGGGTATTTACACCAAAAGATATTAACCGGTAACACTTTATTTGACAGCGGCATCATACGACTGTCATAGGACCAAATGAACTAGCGTAAAGCTTTGAACCAATTGGCTGCAAAGTTTTATTGCTTCAAGAAGCTTCATTTGACCATCACTGCTCCTTTGAGGGAGACAGTCAACCCCTGCTGCCACCTGATGTCAACACTGTTGATGTCCAACACGCCTCTTAGCATGCATTGCAGTGCTACAGATGTAAATAACAATCAAAATTTATGTTCTGTGCTAATTATTTTTTCAGTTACTGATCCAGTTGTTTCATTAATTGCAAGTTATGGTATTTGGTAACTTTTTTTTTACAGTGGCACGATAAGACTGTCATTAGACAATCCTAATTATGACATGACACTGTCATGAGAAGAAAAAAAAAAAAAACCTAAAATTTTACCTATTAAAATAGACATGCTTACAGTCCGGCCCAGCGGCCAAATGCAGCCCGTTGACAGATTTCATCTAGCCCTTGTCCTAAAATTAATAACGTCTTGCCCACACACAGACTTAATAAATTGGTCAGCAGTACTGCTACCAGCATATGAAGTAGCTTACACACTAAATGCTGCCCCTCATTTACCCACTAAAAGGCAGCAGCACTCTAAGCAACATTACCCCATGTGACTCTTTACTCCCAATTTTCTAAAATGGCGACAATCAACTGTGACGGCCGACGCTTCAAGGATAGGTGAAAATTGGACTATTTCTTCTCTAAAATACGCAACAACTGTGTCTGCCTCATTTGCAAAGAGACAGTCACTGCTTTCAATAGCTGAATGTGAGGCGATATTACCAAACAAGACACGCTGAGATGTACGACAAGATTACAGGGTAAATACGTAGCAATAAATTGAAGCAACTTGAAGCTAGTTTAATTTCACAGCAGCAGTATTTAGCAAGAGCCCGAGATTCAAAAGAGTACGCCACAAAGGCTAGTTGCGAGATTGTTGAAATTATTAATTTTAAAAAATAATAAAGCAAATGTGACACACAGAATGGCTTGCTAAAGTTTGCTTAAATATATTGTTCTACGTAAAGGACGTCAGCCAAGGTCGGCCCCCCACATTTTTACCACACCAAATCTGGCCCCCTTTGCAAAAAGTTTGGACACCCCTGTATTAAACCAAATAAATCAACAAATAAGCCGCACTAGACTTTAAGCCGCAGGATTCAAAATGAAGGAAAAAAGTAGTGGTTTATAGTACGAAAATTACAGTATTTGTTTACAAAATGACAGCTCAGTGCCTCCCTTGTGTAAACGGAAGTGTTTTTCAGCATAAATCCGAGTTGGAGGGAATTGAAAGCCGGTGACTGTGCAGGGTGTGATTGGTTTGCCATGGTGATGGTGACGTCTAATGGTGGAGATGGAAACAACGATTTATGTACCATCAATCCCATTTTTCACTTGCTTTTGATACAATTCATTGGCTATTCGCGTAAAAAATCTAAACTCGTTCTTACTTTGGCCAACACACACCCTCCCAGGGTTTGACGACCATGCGAGGCACTCTCCGAATTTAGCTGGACATACAGAAAAGCCGAACAGACAAGATTCTTGCAGATTACAGTGCTACAAGATACAACACAAGAGCCAAGAAAGCATGTTTATTTCCAACAGAAAACACCAGCCTGTACACGCCAGAGCAACTTTGTACACGGTAGCCAGCTACTGTTATTTGCATAGGGAAATCCAAGTGCACCATTTGGTCACTCCGCACCACACTATTCACTTTCTCATTTTGTCGACATTGAACAACTTGTTTTCCATGCCCCTCAAAACAACATGTGCAATGGATGTTACAAGAAGTGCAGAAAGACCTTCTGTGTTTGAGGGCCCTCCCCTGAACAGAGGCGCTTATATTTGCCTCTCATGCAAATAGCATCTGACAATGTGCAGCACAGATGAGTCCGTTCAGAACAGGACCAAAATTGTTATCTCGCACAAAGGTGAAAGTTTTAACCGTCAGATTAAAGAGCAGCGCTTTTATAGTATCTCATAAATTCCGCACAATGCATTGCTAACAATACAGCGACAATATAATATGGGAATGTGAGAACTTCCTTATATTTTACTGTTTAAAAACAACACCAACAATTCAAAGCAAACATACAGAAACAACTTATTGGCTGTGTCGGGGGGCTCCCCCTCTCCTTTCTCCTGCTATAGCTTTATGTCTCGGCTGATGGGGCCTGGCCTGCAGGAGCCTGCCTCATCCTCACGCACTCTTTACTTACCTCATTGTTAATATCAGACCTTGCAGGCACTTACATTTTCATTCAGGGTCTTCGAGGGGACCAAAACGGACGGTACGGTTCATGACCAGCTCCTTAGGTTTTAATGTATCATACGTCCGACAGGTAGATGATTGGTGAGCACATTCGCCACAAAGTTCCAAGATAAAGGGTTGAATCACGGGCTCCGGCCTTCTTGTGTGGAATTTACATGTATAGATTTTCATGCATAGATTTTTTCCAAAGTATTCTGTTTGTCTCCCACATCCCAAAAACATCCATGGTAGGCTGATTGAACATTCCTTCAGCCTGTGATGTGAACACAGCCAAGCTTTTATCAAGACACATTCAGACAGATATAGAACTTTGCGAGGTGGACTCCAACAAGTTTTATATTTAACAGGGGTGGGGATATCTTGGTCACACACAGATTATCAAGATCAAGAGCTCCCTTTACCTGTAAACTCTGCTAGTGCTTCATACAAGCCCACAAGAACCTGTCAGTTCTTAAAAGATACATGAGGAAGCTTGCTGATTGTCCTGAAAGATTTGTCAGCTTCACCTCTGCTCTTACCTCCATTACATCAAATCTCCAGTCAATATCATTGTGCCATGTTGTCTAGTTCAAACACTTCAGGATCTTTTTGTAGACGTAGGTGTATGTAAAGTGGGGCAAATAAGTATTTAGTCAACCACCAATTGTGCAAGTTCTCCTACTTGAAAAGATTAGAGAGGCCTGTAATTGTCAACATGGGTAAACCTCAACCATGGGAGACAGAATGTGGAAAAAAAAACAGAAAATCACATTGTTTGATTTTTAAAGAATTTATTTCCAAATTAGAGTGGAAAATAAGTATTTGGTCACCTACAAACAAGCAAGGTTTCTGGCTGTCAAAGAGGTCTAACTTCTTCTAGCGAGGTCTAACGAGGTCTCACAAGGCTCCACTCGTTACCTGTGTTAATGGCACCTGTTTTAACTCATTATCGGTATAAAAGACACCTGTCCACAATCTCAGTCAGTCACACTCCAAACTCCACTCTGGCCAAGACCAAAAAGCTGTCGAAGGACACCAGGGACAAAATTGTAGACCTGCACCAGGCTGGGAAGACTGAATCTGCAATAGGTAAAACGCTTGGTGTAAAGAAATCAACTGTGGGAGCAATTAGTAGAAAATGGAAGACATACAAGACCACTGATAATCTCCCTCGATCTGGGGCTCCATGCGGGATCTCACCCCGTGGCGTCAAAATGATAACAAGAACGGTGAGCAAAAATCCCAGAACCACATGGGGGGACCTAGTGAATGACCTACAGAGAGCTTGGACCACAGTAACAAAGGCTACTATCAGTAACACAATGCGCTGCCAGGGACTCAAATCCTGCACTGCCAGACGTGCCCCCCTGCTAAAGCCAGTACACGTCTAGGCCCGTCTGCGGTTCGCTAGAGAGCATTTGGATGATCCAGAAGAGGACTGGGAGAATGTGTTATGGTCAGATGAAACCAAAATTTAACTTTTTAGTAGAAACACAGGTTCTTGTGTTTGGAGGAGAAAGAATACTGAATTGCATCCGAAGAACACCATACCCACTGTGAAGCATGGGGGTGGAAACATCATGCTTTGGGGCTGTTTTTCTGCAAAGGGACCAGGACGACTGATCTGTGTAAAGGAAAGAATGAATGGGGCCATGTATCGAGAGATTTTGAGTGAAAATCTTCTTCCATCAGCAAGGGCATTGAAGATTAGACGTGGCTGGGTCTTTTAGCATGACAATGATCCCAAACACACAGCCAGGGCAACAAAGGAGTGGCTTCGTAAGAAGCATTTCAAGGTCCTGGAGTGGCCTAGCCAATCTCCAGATCTCAACCCCATAGAAAATCTGTGGAGGGAGTTGAAAGTCCGTGTTGCCTAACGACAGCCCCAAAACATCCCTGCTCTAGAGGAGATCTGCATGGAGGAATGGGCCAAAATACCAGCAACAGAGTATGAAAAGCTTCTGAAGAGTTACAGAAAACGTTTGGCCTCCGTTATTGCCAACAAAGGGTACATAACAAAGTATTGAGATGAACTTTTGGTATTGACCAAATACTTATTTTCCACCATGATTTGCAAATAAATTCTTTAAAAATCAAACAATGTGATTTTCAGTTTTTTCCCCCACATTATGTCTTTCATGGTTGAGGTTTAGCCATGTTGACAATTACAGGCCTCTCTAATATTTTCAAGTGGGAAAACTTGCATAATTCGTGGTTGACTAAATACTTATTTGCCCCACTGTACATTGGTGTGGTCTCTGTCTGCATATCCGACATCCCCAAAGCAACGTGCACATAAATGGGCAAAGGCCTTGTGTATTAGACCAGGGGTCCCCATCTGCCGGGCCGCGGACCGGTACTGGTCCGTGGCGCATTTGCTACCGGGCCGCACAGAAATAATAATTTAATAACGATGACATTCTGGTTGAATTAACCCTGTGCCCCTGCTTAACACACCAATATCTCTGTCTACTCTAGATATAATACTACGGGATGGATTAAAATGTCGTCATAGAAATCCATTGATTGGACAGCTAGTTGTACATCTTGTTTGTGTATATAATATATCTATGTGAGCTTGTCCTTCCCATGGGCTCACCACCTGTGGGAGGGGCCAAAGGGGTCGGGTGCGTAGAGAGTTGGGCTGCAGCCAAAGGCGGGGGCCTTGGCGGTCCAACCCCCAGCTGCAGAAGCTAACTCTTGGGACATGGAATGTCACCTCTCTGGCAGGGAAGGAGCCTGAGCTGGTAGGTGAGGCAAAGAAGTTCCGACTAGATATAGTCGGACTCTCCTCCACACACAGCTTGGGTTCTCGTACCAGTCCTCTCGAGAGGGGTTGGACTCTCTTCCATTCTGGAGTTGCCCACGGTGAGAGGCGCCGAGCAGGTGTGGGCATACTTATTGCCCCCCGGCTTGGTGCCTGTACGTTGGGGTTTACCCCCGTAGACGAGAGGGTAGCCTCCCTCCGCCTTCGGGTGGGGGGACGGGTTCTGACTGTTGTTTGCGCTTATGCACCGAACAGCAGCTCAGAATACCCACCCTTTTTGGAGTCCTTGGAGGGTGTGCTGGAGAGCGCCCCCTCTGGGAACTCCCTCGTTCTACTGGGGGACTTCAACGCTCACGTGGGCAATGACAGTGAGACCTGGAGGGGCGTGATTGGGAGGAACGGCCCCCCCGATCAGAACCCGAGTGGTGTTCTGTTATTGGACTTCTGTGCTCGTCACGGTTTGTCCATAACAAACACCATGTTCAAACATAGGGGTGTCCACATGTGCACTTGGCACCAGGACACCCTAGGCCGCAGTTCAATGATCGACTTTGTAATCGTGTCATCGGACTTGCGGCCACATGTTTTGGACACTCGGGTGAAGAGAGGGGCGGAGCTGTCAACTGATCACCACCTGGTGGTGTGTTGGCTCCGATGGTGGGGGAAGTTGCTGGCCAGACCTGGCAGGCCAAAACCTATTGTGAGGGTCTGCTGGGAACGTCTGGCAGAATCCCCTGTCAGAAAGAGTTTCAACACCCACCTCCGGCAGAACTTCTCCCTTGTCCCGGGGGAGGTGAGGGACATTGAGTCCGAGTGGGCCATGTTCCGCACCTCCATTGTTGAGGCAGCCGATCGGAGCTGTGGCCGTAAGGTGGTTGGTGCCTGTCGTGGCGGCAATCCCCGAACCCGCTGGTGGACACCAGCGGTAAGGGATGCCGTCAAGCTGAAGAAGGAGGACTATCAGGCCTTTTTGGCCAGTGGGACTCCGGAGGCAGCTGACAGGTACCGGCTGGCCAAGCGGACTGCGGCTTCGGCGGTCGCCGAGGCAAAAACTCGGACATGGGAGGAGTTCGGCGAGGCCATGGAAAACGACTTCCGGACAGCTTCGAGGAAATTCTGGTCCACCATCCGGCGTCTGAGGAGAGGAAAGCAGTGCACCATTAACACTGTGTATAGTGAAGATGGTGTACTGCTGACCTCGACTCGGGACGTCGTGAGTAGGTGGGGAGAATACTTCGAAGCCCTCCTCAATTCCACCGACACGCCTTCCTTTGAGGGAGCATAGTCTGGGGACTCTGAGGTGGGCTCTTCGATCTCTGGGGTTGAAGTCACTGAGGCGGTTGGTAAGCTCCTCGGTGGCAAGGCCCCAGGGGTAGATGAGATCCGCCCGGAGTTCCTAAAGGCTCTGGATGTTGTGGGGCTGTCATGGCTGACACGCCTCTACAACATTGCGTGGACATCGGGGACAGTGCCTCTGGATTGGCAGACCGGGGTGGTGGTCCCCCTTTTTAAAAAGGGGGACCGGAGGGTGTGTTCCAATTATAGAGGGATCACACTCCTCAGCCTCCCCGGTAAAGTCTATTCAGGGGTGCTGGAGAGGAGGATCCGTCGGGAAGTCGAATCTCGGATTCAGGAGGAGCAGTGTGGTTTTCGTCCCGGCCGTGGAACAGTGGACCAGCTCTACACCCTCGGCAGGGTCCTCGAGGGTGCATGGGAGTTCGCCCAACCAGTCCACATGTGTTTTGTGGATTTGGAGAAGGCGTTCGACCGTGTGCCTAGGGGAGTCCTGTGGAGGGTGCTCCGGGAGTACGGGGTGCCGAGCCCCCTGGTAAGGGCTGTTCGGTCCCTGTACGACCGGTGTCAGAGTCTGGTCCGCATTGCCGGCAGTAAGTCGAATTCGTTCCCAGTGAGGATTGGACTCCGCCAAGGCTGCCCTTTGTCACCAATTCTGTTCATAATTTTTATGGACAGAATTTCTAGGCGCAGCCGAAGCGTTGAGGGTGTCCGGTTTGGTGGCCTCAGCATTGCATCTCTGCTTTTTGCAGATGATGTGGTGCTGTTGGCTTCATCAAGCCGTGACCTCCAACTCTCACTGGGGCGGTTCGCGGCCGAGTGTGAAGCGGTTGGGATGAAGATCAGCACCTCCAAATCCGAGACCATGGTCCTCAGCCGGAAAAGGGTGGAGTGCCCTCTCCGGGTCGGGGATGAGATCCTGCCCCAAGTGGAGGAGTTCAAGTATCTTGGGGTCTTGTTCACGAGTGAGGGTAGGAGGGAGCGGGAGATTGACAGGCGGATCGGTGCAGCGTCTGCAGTGATGCGGACTCTGCACCGGTCCGTTGTGGTGAAGAAGGAGCTGAGCCAAAAGGCGAAGCTCTCGATTTACCGGTCGATCTACGTTCCTACCCTCACCTATGGTCACGAGCTGTGGGTCGTGACCGAAAGAACAAGATCCCGGATACAAGCGGCCGAAATGAGTTTCCTCCGCAGGGTGTCCGGGCTCTCCCTTAGAGATAGGGTGAGAAGCTCGGTCATCCGGGAGAGGCTTGGTGTCGAGCCGCTACTCCTCCGCGTTGAGAGGAGCCAGTTGAGGTGGCTCGGGCATTTGGTTCGGATGCCTCCCGGACGCCTCCCTGGAGAGGTGTTCCGGGCATGTCCCACCGGCAGGAGGCCCCGGGGTCGACCCAGGACACGCTGGAGAGACTATGTCGCTCGGCTGGCCTGGGAACGCCTTGGAATCCCGCCGGAGGAGCAGGCTGAAGTGGCTGGGGAGAGGGAAGTCTGGGCTTCCCTGCTAAAGCTGCTGCCCCCGCGACCCGACCCCGGACTAAGCGGAAGATAATGGATGGATGGATGGAGCTTGTCCTCGATAATAACGTATTGCTAGGCCTCGGGCGCAGCACATTTGTTCTCGGAAATAATTAGCCCCCACACGAGCGAAGATGGCTGAAAAACAGACGTCTTTGGAGATATTTTTACGGCGAAAAGGGCACCTGACGAGCCTACAACCTCGAAGACCCACGAACTGCAAAGGAGTGGATCCCTGACCCGTTTGTGAATAAACCGAGTGATTCGAGCATGCCTGTGCAACAGGAAAATCAACTTGTAGAGATCGCAAATGACGGCGACCTTATTAAGCGTACATTTGAGACAACAACTCTACCGAGGTTCTGGATTAAACTCATTCTGGAATATCCTGAGATCGCTACAAGAGCATTGAAAACCTTGCTACAATTTCCAACATTGTATCTTTGTGAAGCGGCCTTCTGTTTAACGACAAGGCAAAGTTGTTAATGGTGAGAGCGGTGTGCAGTTGTGTGCAGCTTACATGGCAGGATGTATCTGAGGAGAACTTTTCTACAAGTCCTTCCATTATCAAACATAAGTTAATGTTCCTTTCTTTCAAGAAAATTTGTAGTACTTACTTTGGAATCGCTGCATTTGCGCATTTTGCAGCTATGTTTAACGTTACGCGCATGCGCAGAACCGCATCGTTGCAATTTTTGATGGGTTGCAAAATTTGTCAGAACACCGGTCCGTGAAAAAAAGACCCAAATAACACCGGTCCGTGGTGCAAAAAAGGTTGGGGACCCCTGTATTAGACAGCTGTCTTCTTTGCAGACAAAAAGTCTGAAAAGTGGTGACCTCCTCCTTTTATCTGTTCACCCGATATAGTTCTTCGTGGCTTTGCCACCGTGCCATTCAGGACTGTGGCCTGAGGCTACTGCTAGTAGCTTATCATGCTTCCATTCCACCCACCTGATTGTTTGTACAAAGAAAGTGACCAATTATGGAATTAAATCCAAACAACATGAGCTGTGGAACAGAAAAACCCACTGAATTGTTCAAGTTGATTGTCTTGGTAAAGGAAGAATTAATTCACTGCAATTGTTGGAAAGATTTGAATACGATTGTGTAAGTGTTCCTATTGGAGCGGCCCGTGAGTGTGTCTGGTTTAGATTAAGATTAGATAAGATTCCAACAACAGAAACCCCTTCTTTGGCTTTAAAGTGTTAAAATGTTAGTTCATTTAAATTGCTGTGGGAAAAGACAAACAAAAAATTGAATGGCTAGATTTTTGTTGTTGTTGTTTCCGGCCCCAAAGTTGCACTTAAACACATCCACTCCTAACTAAACCTCCCATGCACCTAATGCCCTCCATTGAAGCCCATACTTTAGATGAAAGCTATAAATAGTAAAATCGGAAGAAGAATGGGGAGTGTCAGTGGTGCGATAACCCAGGCGGAGTGTCCGAGCACCTCCCATTCACGGAGGGTAATTGGAAAGATCCAAGGCCCGCTCATCTTGAGCTCCTAGTGTGTGTTGCTGGTGAGTGTGTGTTTAACCTGTGTGTAAGGAGGCTGAGGCCTAGCGCTGTACCAGGCAAAGGTTTCCACCAAACTCTTCTTGCATAACTCAGTCACTGATAACGCCGGCGCATTCCTCTCAATACACATCACAGCTGCCAACATCTTTGCCGCGTTGTTCTTTTTTTCCCTCTTGCTGCTTAAATTATAATACAGTATATCTCATAGCTCATTGCGTGCACTGCAAGGACTAAGTTGCCAATTGAAGTGGAAAGAGGAGAAAGGAATCATTTTTGAAGGATGCCTTCCAATTGTCTAGAAGAAATTTGGGTGATTTTCAAAGGCGGATGTTCAACACAAGGTAGGTCATCTGAGGTGAATGCTCAGTGATACTCCATTGAATTGGACGTCATTATGGAAATGGAGAGATGGTCATTTGGCTTGTTTGTTATCGTAAATTGAATGGTACAGCACTAGATGGATGTGGGGCAGCACCGTAGGTGAGTGGTTTGTGCATCCATTTCATGCATCTGAGGTGCAGGGTTAGAATCCCTTTGTTGGCCTTCCTGTGTGGATTCTTCATGTTCTCGCTTTGATGGCTTGAGTAATCTCTTTAGAAACTCTGCCTTTCATAGATTTTTGAACCTACTGAGTGTTTCTTTTTCGTATGAACAGTATATTAGTATGTGCATGAATGGGCACATGAGAGACATTTGTGCACATTTGGAGTGGCCACTTTATGAAGTTCAGTTCCTTTACACGCATCAGTTTACACGCAGACATGCCACATCAAATACAGTATGATGGATGCAGTGGCATGGTGCACCTGCAATTCAACACACTGAAGTTTCAAAATATGAGAATTGGCAGATGTTTTGTGCGTTGTGATTAAAAACTGGGTTTAATATAAAATTTAGATGCCTGGATTGACTCGGGTGGTGGCTCAGGGGCTCTTCGTTTCCATTGTGGAGGCCTGGATTCAAGTTGCGCTTGTGGGTTGCGTCAAGAAGGGCATCTGGCGTAAAAAGTTGTGTGCCAAGTCTATCATGCAAATCGTCTGTTTCGCTGTGGCGAGCCCCTTAGTGTAAAGTTGAAAAGGATGGATAGATGAATTGATGGATATAGATGGGTAGAATTACCCACTCTGGCTCAGAATTGTCCTCAGTGGTTGCAAATGGCTTTTTTTTTATGTGCTGTGATTGGCTGATGACCAGTCCAGTGTGTATTTTTCCTTCCGCCCAAAGTCAACAGGGATATTATACCTCACGCAGCTAGAAAATAAAAGTATAGTTGCATGGATAGATGCATTGTTTGGCATGGTCCCAAAGGAACAACATGTGAATGAGTTTGCTGAACCTGAGCTGTGTTAACTGTTTTAACCTCTCTGCATGGCTGACTTCCAGGATGTTGATTCAGAACCTATTTAACTGCAACTGCCTTCCTCACTGATCAAAGATTATGCTTGGTAAACATGCAGCTATTTGCAATGGCCTGGCAATAAACCATCAGCTATGGACAAGCTGGTGTGTACACTCAATCCTGTGATGTCAAGTGTTACCTGTTCCCTCAACACTTCCTTTTGCATCAGCCCGAGCGACAACCTGTATCCATGGCTGCCGCGCTCCTATCAGCCCACTTGGGATAGTGCCCCATCTACCTGCATCAGTTCCATTGGCTGGACTGCCGGAGACAGCCGTCTGGAGACTGCCATGTTGACAGAGCTCAGACAAACCCAAAAGGGCGTGTTGCGTTGTAAAGGTTTGGCCGAGCTTGGAGAAGTCTGGCAGCTGCCTGCGTTAATGTGTAGCTCTCACAGGGACATCTTTGTGAAACAAAAAGGCTCTAACTATGTTTCTGCTATGGACTTTGGTTTCTACCTGATTCATGCAAGAAACAAAAAAAAATGCAATAGGCTTATCATATACTCTTGACTGCTGTCAATTCAGGAGGATTCTCTCGGTGTCATCATTACGTTGCCCTTCGCTACGCTCTCTGATAATAAAAGTATGTCATTGTGCCTTGTGACAACACCGATAATAAACAGCCTTAAAGGGATCCACGGATAGAAAAACTTGTAGTTCTTAAAAGATCAACGTTATTATGAGTTAAATAACTATAATTTGATATTGAAACACATGTTTTCGTTTTCATACAATTTGTAAAATTAGTTTAGGTCACCATTGTTGTCGATGTCGAAGGGCGGTGACCTCACATGGTTACGCTGCCGGGCTTCCAGAGTATGACTCTAGCGACATAAACATGTCATCTGTTCAACCTTTTCAATGTTGATATTTCACAAAACGAGCAGCAAAAGAAAAATGAACAGGAAAGACGGGATGAGAGGAGACCAGAGTAGGAAAAAAAAAGTGGTTCTGCCAAAATGTGCAACACTGGTGAAACATCTACAAGAGGCGAGTTTGACAACCAAAGTACTAACGTGTTCTTTATGCTTAATTTGTATGGATACATACAGACAGAAGATACTAAAGATGCCTTAAGAAAATACTTAAATGTAGTAATATCAAATTAGAGTGGTGTAAATATGCCAGGTGACTAATGTGGGCTACAGATCAACAATCCGCTTTTAAGCTACCACAAAAAAACACAATGCTTAAAAGTATGAGAGGGAAACACATGCAAAAAGTATTTTGAGGCAATGAAAAGGTAAAAAAAGACTCAATAAAAACACAAATAGTAAGTATTCGCCGCTTTTAACCGATGAGCAGATGTGTTTGAAGTCTCGCTGCGTAGAAGGAATTGCAGTAACCCGGTAATATTCATCGAATGACAGTGACAATCTACGTCATCACCCCAAGCGTATATTGCGCGCTTAAAACATGGCGCCCTCCGTAGGTCAAAACATGTACTAAATATAGATTTTTAAATCGATAGCAATATTTTATGTTTTTCTAATTACGTATTTTATTAAAATAGAACAATTGTTGCTTATATTTCTACAAGTCTTTAAGTCCGAGGTTCCCTTTAATGTGAAAGATGGTTTCTCAAAGTATTAAAGTATACAAATTACGTAGATCTCTAATAATGGAAAAAATAATGTTTAAACTAAAAAGAATGACTCCGCTCACGAGTGCAGCCATTTTGTAATGGCATTTATACCCATGCACATACAGTAAACTGTTGTTTAATAGAGATTTACCTTTGCAGTATTTCTTCCATTAGGTTCTAGAACGAGACATGCGTTGTGACGATTGCCCACCAGGGTTCTTTTGAGATAAGTGACACAAACGTTTCTGCCATTGAGCAGTGTCACATAGAGCAGTCAAATGCTATTCAGTCAGGATTTTACTTTGGGTTCAGCAGTATAAAAACACTCAAAAGTAACTAGGATTCACAGGTGTTATCACTGTGATGTAAGTGCGTGTTGAATATACTGCTGCACACCTCACAGCATATACTGTATTAGACGTGCAGTTTCACACAAAAATGAGTGTGCTTGTCAAATCATCATCTGCAAATATTCATATTCATATTTTTTTTTAGGGACAACACTGAGAAATAGCAGTTTTCTAAAAGCTTGAATGCCAAATAAGTACAATAAGCATTTTCATCCAGAACATAATAGAAGTGACACATTTATGGTCAGACGTCTTCGTGTTTGCACATTGAAAATAACTTGGGAAACATACATAACGCCTTGCATCTGCAGTGTAAATTAAAAGTATATACTTACAGGATTAAAAACTCATAATTTGGTCATAGCGTCGGGTCTTTGTACTGCCGCACATATAGGAAGTAATGAACAGGTGATACTCCACCTTGGTAACTGGTCCCAATGGGACACCTCCTGACTGTGTGTTCACCTGAACCCCCGCTTTCCCAACCCCGGAGAGCATTTATCTCACAAACACATCTTGTATCATTAGAGGGACCTGCTGTTATCCCGTAGACAGGTCTTATGAAGCATTGGATGAACTATACATGTACAGCACATGTTTAAAGTTAATGTGGCATGTTGTTTTTACAAAGAACATTGCAGCAACACTGGACAACTCTTGACTAAAATTCGTTGCCTTCTATTGACAAAGATGAACAATTCAAAGCTGATCTTTCAGTTCCATTGACAGCACTAGATTGTCCAATCCATCGCCCCTCTCAGTCAAAATGGATTGGACATCTAGCACCGTCAATGGCATCCGATGAGTTACAAGCACCTTTGGTTAAAACTATACACACGTTATGACCAAGTAAATGAACATGTATTTGCAGCCCTTGAGGAAGTCATTGTTGCTAATACCTCATGCTAGTGCTTCAGTAAACAGATTAAGCTGCGAGCTAATTACAGTCTTTTGCGGAGTCGGGTGGGCAGGTGTGTTTGCTGATGCTACGCAGGGTCAGGGTACTTCACAATGCCTTCAACTAAGCATACAAAAACCATTTGAAAGCTTACAATACTAAAAGTGCCCGAGGGGCAGGGGAACTTGTCACGGTATTTATATTTGGGCATAATGAACAATGAACTTTGGAAGCAATTTACACACATTTCCCTAACAAACTGCCGCATCTCGCTTGTGAAACTCGAGATGGGCCAGCCGCTTTAGGGAGTTGCTGCTTGGAACGGTTTGTTTTAATGCCTCCACTTAGACAGGCGCAAGAAATGCCTCTGAACATGTGTGAAATTTTTAAAATAATTTATACCAAAAAAAAAACATGCAATCCTTGTATCTGTTTTTATGAATAATGAAAGGCAATTAACCCACTCCATTTGATTTTGCTGTTGGGAAAATCCTCAATATGTTGAATGTCCTGACAATTAAAACTGAAAATTATTAAATAGCCTACAATTTCAGAGTAATTTATTTGTTAAGTATTTACAAAAGAGTTACATTGTTATTGTGGTATATACAAAAGTATAGACTCCCCATTAAACTAGAACATAGTTACTTTAATTTTTGGACTATAAGACACACCTGACTATAAGCCAAACACCTCAAATTTTACAAGAAAAAAAATATTTGTTCACACATAAGCTGCATTGGACTATAAGCCTTGGGTGTTCACATTGTATTAAGGGATAGTTACACCAAAAGACATTAACCTGTAATAATAAATTAAAAAGAAGCGGCTTATAATGTACAAATTATGGTACTTCGTTTCAAAAGCACTTGGTTGGTGAAGTGAGACTTGTAATTATGTCTTTATTAGTTAAGATCTTTGCAATTCCTATCAGATGGGGGGTGAATGTGTCTGCACCTTCTGCATGTGTAGTGCCAATATGAAAGAAGCTAGGCTGTATTTGGAATGGAGAAGATTTTGTTTGGTTATTTATGATCATAGTGCAATATTGTTGCTATTATTTCTTCTTTTGCACAAAGTGCTTTGGTACAGATGTGTTCATTGTGAGAGCAATACCTAAAGTTGAGGGATTAGTCCTGTCCATAAACTCACTGGCTTCCATTGACGACACTGCAAGCCCTCCCACTTTAAATGGAATGGACTTCTTTCATTATCAGTTTCGCTGAAATATGAAGGTTCATTACCAAGTGTCCTACTGCCAATGGGTTTGACGTGTATCCAATTAATTCGATTTGTTTTATCCCAGCAAATTGTATTTTGAAAGTGTTCACATTTTGGTTAGTAACCGACATTAGACAGATCACAACAACGTGCAGTTTGAAATGAAACCAACCAGTGAGTCGAACAGGTGTGTTGTGGAATAGGATGCAGTTATAATTGGTATGCTTAACTCTCCTTTTCTATGGCAACTGGCCCTCTTGAGATCATAGCACAGGACTGCATCATTTACACACACAGATCGAAAGGACTGAACTGTCAAGGGGCCAATTAGATGCTGCTGGTGGCAGGAGGCAAGTCAGAGCAGGGCCGAAGCTGATAGACCGATTGTGCACAGTCTTTTCCCTTGGTGATTCTATGTCACTGGGAACAGACATGATGCTTGCTTCTCAAAGCAAGAAAAAGGAAAAAAATATTTTTGGGATTTTTATTCATAAAATGGCAGAAATGTACTCACTTTGAAGGCAGGCAAGGCAAATCGATTTGTATAGCACATTTCAACGCAAGGTAATTCAAAGTGCTTTACATCACATGAAAATTCTAAAACACTAATAAAATGATAACATTACATTCAGACGAAATCATCAAGAGAATTCAAAACAAACAATTGAAACAGGAAATAGAAATAAACAAAAAATGTATAAAAAGCAAAAGTTATATAACTTGACTAAATACGATATAATCTATATACTCAAACTCAGTACTCTGCCCCTCAAAGATATCTGCTTCAATGCCTCTCTGTGACTTTAAGGCTAGGTAGTCAGGCATCAACTTGACAGTCTGAACGGGACAGGCCTCATAAAAGTGGACCATTTCAAAACCGATCTAGGTCACTTTCGTACAAGGGCGTAGGTTTGGTCTCAACATTGGTAGGGACGATATAACAGCATAACCCGCAAATACACTTTTTGCTTAGGAAGGGACATTATTAAACCCAAACAGATTGGGTGAACAGGGGTCAAGGCTACATTTCTCATAAATATGAACCTAATTAATTGAAAAACGACATTGAATAAGCATTGATTTTCCATCAAAATCATCAGTATGGTTGACATCGAAATTTTTGACATCAAGTGACGTTGAAACAATAGCCACGTTTACATGCTGACTTTTATTCATACCGATTCAAATCATTCCGAATGGAAATTTCACATCAGCTGTTTACATGTCACTTCATCTATTCCGATCCAGCGTTTACATGTGACTGCCTTTATTCCGAAAGGACGTTTGACAACTGCCGTCTGACATGCGCAGATTAATCAAAACAAAGCGTCACGTTGCAAAACATGGAGATCGATCGTCAGATCAGCTGCTGTTTTAACTTTTCGAGTGGAAACAAAACTTCAGAATGATACGCCGTTCATTTAAAAAGTTGTGTGGGTGCGCTGTGCGTGTGCTTGGAAGCCATGTTGCAACTGACGTTACTTACGTCACCAAGTGACGTCACCACGTCAGTACGGAGCATGCGCAGAAAGAACGCAACCAGACACCATTCCGCTTCCCTGTTTACATGATATAATTTTACTTCTAATCGGTTTGGGAAAAGGAATATTCCACCCCTGTGAATCGGAATGAAATTCCATTCGGTTTGGGTCTGTTCATTCCGAATGAGGTGTTTATATGGAACACATTTATTCGGTTTGAACAAATATTCCGATTGTAATTGGAATATTTGGCTCCATGTAAACGTGGCAATTGTTGTTCTATGGTATGTCAGGCGATGGTTGGGTTAACATTGTTTTATAGTTAATGAACTAATGTTGACAAATAGTTGATTTATGATTGACCGGGAAGTATCATTGAAAAGTCATTAAATTCTGGATGAGCAGGCGTTTTGGTCGAAAACATAACATTGATTCAGTGTTGTTCCAATATTATTAATAATCGAAATAACGTTTAGGTTTTGAAAGGATTTCAATGTTTAAACAACATTAACTGAGGGTGCAAAAGTGACGTTGATTCAACGATATAAGATCAACACTTGATCCAACATCTTTTCAACGTCGGTCTGCTATCCGGGTAGCTGCTGCTGGCCGAAAAAAGACTTCTAATATCCCTCCTCTTCAAAGGGGTTGGAGGAGGGGGCATGTTGTCGACATGTATTTTTGTCGGGGCTGTGGGTGTGTGTGTGTGTGTGTGTGTGTGGGTGTGGGTGTGGGTGTGTGTGTGTGTGGGGGGCATGTCATCAGCCAATTAAATGTGCATATGAGGTTAGATAAAATAATAACGGTCTGGCACATTCAGCAAGTGAAAAGGGGTAAATGTAAGTCTGAAAATAATGTAAATATATCACTTAATACTTGTAGGGTCAATTCTATTCTTAAAACATAAAAAAAGACAATCTAAATTACCTACGTAACTGAACTCATTGTACCAGGGGTGCCCAAGTCCGGTCCTCGAGAGCCCCTATCCGGCTTGTTTTCCATGTCTCCCTCCTTTAACACACCTGAATCAAATGATCAGCTCATCAGCAAGCACTGCAGGAGCCTGAGAATGATACCGGATTATTTGATTCAGGTGTGTTGGAGGAGGGCAACATGGAAAAAAAGCTGGATAGGGGCTCTCGAGGACCGGACTTGGGCACCCCTGCATTATACAATATAAATAAGGTTGCCTGAAAGTTGGTGGGGACAATTTGAGGATCCTGCAAAGTTGGTAGTGTTGTGTCCCTACCGTCCCTATGCAAACCTACGCCCTTGCATTCGTATGTGGTTAAAATCTGATCTGTGCCACATTTTTCCAGAATGTGGTTGCGGTCTGAACTGTCAAGTCTCCCAAATTGGAATTCATCATGCAATTACGTCAGCAAAGAGCGAGAGAAAGGGTGTTATGTTAGCGATGGAGCTGTGAATTAGCGTTAGTGCCTAGCTTGAAGGCGGCTTTTAGGGAAGAGGCGAGCTTGAAAACAGTCACAAAAAAATAAAATGGGTGGTGGATGCTGGGTTTTCTTTTTGCACTCCGAATGAGCAATATTTCAAGATTGCTTACACGGCCGAGATTCGGGACAAACTGTCCGTATATGTGTGCGTCATATACGCACAGTGCATGCTATCAGTCCATATAAACTTTGAATATAAAAGTCTGTCTGTTATTTTGTCCTCTTTTTGGAAATGAAAATAATATCACCCTAGAATAACATTAAGCCAGCATGTTTTGATGCTGCTGCGCATGCGGGTCATTTGCACAGCGCATCTTGGACTCTGAATTAGTGCGCATGCATGATACTTGAACAGCCTCAATGGACAAAGGCAGTCTGAACGGGCATGGGAAAAAAACAGATCTGACAAAAAATCTGAATTGTGTATTAAGACCTGCGGTGTGAACCTAGCCTTACTCTCTCTGTATCTACATACTTGAATGCTGTCTATGCCAATTTCTAGGTGCCATCTCGGTCCCATGATCTCGAAATTTGAAGAGTAGGTTGAAGAGTTCGGTCCAAAAGAACTCTTCTAATTGAACCACAGAATGTGTTTGTTAGTTAATTTTTGGATCAAAGACCTGTTGTGAATTGTTCCTTTCCTTTTCCTTGTTTCCTTTTCTACCTAGTTTACATTGATTTGAGTGATCATTTTTGATGTGTTTGAAAACTTCAGAGGATAACAAAATTGAGTTAACTTATAAAAGTTACGGTGAATTTTAGGTTTATCCTGCATTTAAACATGTTACTAAGAACAAAACACTCCTGGAATTAGGAAAACCACCAAAGTACAAAGACTATTTAGAGGACAGCTTCCTCTTCTCCATGACACTTTAAAGGGTGATGATGTGGATCTACTGGCGTTTGTCCGTTGACGCACACCCATGGAACTCAGTCGCTTGGTGTGGGGCCACTCCCTAATTACACAATCCATGACTTTCCAAACTTCCTGGACTGCCCTCTCACTTGCAGTTTACAGGTGTTTAGTTATTCCCGTACAGAGCCACTCCTACCATACTCCAATTGCAGTGACCTCACTACTAATCTCCTGTTCTTTTCCCGTCTTGTCCCTGTCCTGCACCTCTCATAGTGAGTGGTACACTACTGTTCCGAATAAATCTCGTCTGTTGAGTAACATTGTGGTTGTCAAATAATGATTTGCTTTTCTTTGAGTTAGCATGGCCTGACATCAGTGTTTTTGGGCTATGTTGTGGTGGGATTCTCATAACAGGTAATGGCCCCGTATATTCATACTATATATCCGGGGTTCTCAATTAGCGGACTGCGGTCCACAACCGGACCACGGCACACCTCTCTCTGGACCCAGAGAAAATGACACTCCCCCCCAAAAATAAAAAAACACGAAAGAAAAAAAACTTTTTTTTAACATATATTTGTATGAAGCGCTGATCTATCGCTATGCGCTACTATTCTGTTGCTGAATTCTGTTTCATTTTTAGTCAAATATCTTCCATGTTCCCACTTCTGTTGTCATCTCTTTGACAATGATGCACTGATTGGCTGAGAGAGCCTGCATGGATGCGCTGATTGGCTGAGAGAGCCTGCATGCTGCTAGCTAGAGCTGACGGACTGCAGCAGTGTGAAACACGAGTCGCACCCGGCACTTTGCAATCTTGTTTGTTTACATGCCACCAGTGGAAGACCGAATCTAACAAAATGTCATGCTCAGCAAAGAAAAGTGGACAACGAAAATCGCCGTTTCAATGAGGAATGGACTGACCAATTTGCATCCATTTTACCAACTGAAAGTACCAAACCTATGTGCTTAATATGCTTAAAGACAATTGGGCTGTTAAAAGTGAAAATGTGAAATGCCATTATGTTAAAGAGCACAGATCCTTTGAAGAGAAGTTTCCTCCTAAATCAGAATTAAGAAGGCAAGAAATTAACAGGTTGAAGCAGTCATATCAAGAGTCAAGCAAGGTAAATGTATTAAATGTGTTGTGTATGTGTTAAATGTATTACACAACAACAAGGGGGACGGGGGGGGGGGCAACTCGGTATGTTGTCCCGGGCTTCAGGACCATAGGGGCCACTGATGAAATATTATGTTCTACTCGATATATACTTAAAAACTTACAAACTTACAAACTAACATATTAAATATTTCAAATATGTATTTTTTTTCTTTCTTTTTTGCACAACAATGTTTTGTTAATTTATTTTTATTTAATCAAAATGTGCATCGTATTTTTGTTTGGTCAAAAGAAAAACACCTTTACCACTTTCGACCTGCTTTGTACTTGACCGACATTAATAAATGGACCCATGCTTGTATGAAAAAAACAATTGTGGACCTTCAGGATTTGTATTTGTGGACCCCTGCTTTATACAACCCCTGGCAAAAAGTATGGAATCACCAGTCTCCAAAGAGAACTCACTCAGACATTTTATCATGTAGAACAAACTCAGATAAAAGCTTGAAAAAATAATGAATTAGGTCAAAAGTGCAACTCTTTAGCATTTATAAACACTAAAAGAAATGATTAAAAAACATTGTGGTGGTCAGTAAATGTTAATTTTATGGAGCAAATGCAGGAAAATATATATGGAATCACTCCATTCTGAGGAAAAAAAAATATGATTCAGTAACTTTTGTTTGGTGCTGTTCCAGTGAGATTTACAAAGATGGCTGCCTGTAGAAGACATCCAAACTCAGTCCTTGATGATATGGGGCTGCAGTCAGGCAAAGGCACTGGGGAGATGGTTGTGGTTAAATCTTCAATAAATGCACAAGTGCAGGGAAATATATATGGAATCACTCCATTCTGAGGAAAAACACATCTCTAGTATTTAGTAACACCACCTCTGGCTTTTATGACAGCTTGCAGTCTCTGAGGCATGGACTTGATGAGTATTCTTCATCAATTTGGTGCCAACTCTCTTTGATTGTAGTTGTCAGCTCATCCTTGCAGGTCGTAGCCTTGCTGTGGACCATTTTTTTTTTTTCAATTTCCACCACAGGTTATCAATAGGGTTGAGATTTGGGCTATTTTCAGGCCATGACATAGACTGGATGAGTCTTTCTCCAAGGAATGCTTTAACAGTTTTAGCTCTGTTGCATGATGCATTGTCATCATGGAAAATGGTCAAACATATTTTCAATTGAAGGGATAAGAAAGCTGCCTAAAATTTCAATGTAAACTTGTGCATTTATTGAAGATTTAACCACAGCCATCTCCCCAGTGCATTTGCCTGACTGCAGCCCCATATCATCAAGGACTAAGTTTTGATGTCTTCTTCAGGCAGTCATCTTTGTAAATCTCACTGGAACAGCACCAAACAAAAGTTCCAGCATCATCATTTTTTCCTCAGAATGGAGTGATTCCATATATATTTTCCTGCACTTGATCTAGAAAATTAACATTTACTGACCACCACAATGTTTTTTATTCATTTCTTTTAGTGTTTCTAAATGCTAAAGAGTTGCACTTATTTTTTCCTTATTTCCTTATTCCTTATTTTTTCAAGCTTTTTATCTGAGTTTGTTCTATATGATAAAATGTCTGAATGAGTGCTCGTGACTGGTGATGGTTTTTTGTTGTTGTTGTTTTGTGAACTACAGTTCCACACAAACTTACATCGAGATATCATTTCACTTAGCAATTAGAGGAGTGAGAGCCATTTTTCGAGTGTGCAGAACTTCAAAGAAAGCTGTGACTTTTGTGCCTGTGTCCACCGAACAGCGTGCTATTACTACGCAGCACCAGTGGTATTGGACGCGCTCGCAGTTTGCCACAAAACGCTCACTTCCGCCGGGAACGCATCCTCCCAGGGAGCTTCAGGCAGGTTCATTGGCACCTTCCAAACGAAATTTCTCGAGCCTCCAGGGTTGTAGAACATTTTAGAAGATGTTAGCATACTTGTGAGAAGGCACTGTACTTTATTTCAACTTTATCGTGAAATAAATAAATGAATAAATAAATAAATAATAAATAAATAATAATATTGACATAATGATTAAAAAGATCCTGGAAAAACTGGAAAATTGGTCTTGAAAGTCCTTAAAAAGTGCTTGAATTTGGACATTAAAAAAGTGTATGAAAGCTGTAAACTTGAACTTTTAGTTAGTCATTAAAATTTAGGGTGACATTTAGGGTTTACACAATAGTATTTAAGCCTTTAAGGAAGTATTACTTTTGTGTTGTTTGATTTATTGCATATACTGAATGTAAAAATTGCAAAAAGTGCACCTCCTTCTGTTGAAAGAAACACAAAAAAAATGTAAATCAGTGGAGAGACCTAAAACTCAAGGTACCCTTTGCAGTAGTTATTTTGTACTTTTAGCCAGTATTGTGAAAAGACATTGGGATAAACCTTTTTTAACTAACTGTCCAGGCTCATTTTGTTTTCTATTTCACATTGTGTTGTAAAGCACAACATTGTCTTTACAACACTAAGTCAAGTTAAAAAATAAATAAAATAAACGTACATACATATTTTCCAAGTGATCTTGCTACTGTCACATTCTTAGTCGAGTATTTCCACTTGCATGCAGCAATGTCTTTGTTGAATACATTTCTCTTGTCATTAGCACAAAGTTGCACGCGCCTATTATTTTGTTAACAAGAAAAAAACTGTTTGTCTAGTAGTACCGTATCACTCCACAACATCACTCGTTTGGGATATCCTCACAACTCTTAGTTTTGTTGGTGGATTATGTAAAGACCACACTGATATACTGTATACTTGCACTAAATTAATGAAAACAAAAGTAAAATACATGCATGTGTGCAAGCGATGCTTGCTGATAGTGAGGCAGACAGCAAGGTGATTGTCAGGAGACTGCAGGCCGATCAGTTTAATGAAGGCCCTTTCTAACATCACACCTGGGCAAAGTCCTCCAATTTCCGCTAAGACAATGTGAAGCTCTGTAATTATCCTGTCAGGCTCTGAGCAGAAGGTAGACAGGTGGATAAACCAATAGAAAGGCCTCTTTGGACAGATGCTGTTCAGCAATAAGGTCTTTCTATTGAAAACCCATTGTAAGATTTTTTTGTCCAAATCAGGTATTGAATCCAACTCACATTTTATTGGAAAAACAGTTAAGGCAAGGCAAGGCAAATTTATTTATATAGCACAATTCAACACAAGGCAATTCAAAGTGCTTTACATCACATGAAGATCATAAAAGTCACATTAAAATCAATAGATCGTAAAAAGACAATCATACATAAAAATTGCATTTAATCACGAATGGAATAAAAAATAAATAAATAAAACAAATACTACTACTACTGCTAATAATTGAAATCAGCAATGGAGATAAGCACAAGAGGAATAGAAAGCAAATAGATTGAAATATATAGACAGTTATGGATATGCAGTGCTACACAAAAGCGTTTTTAGCCCTGATTAAAAGGAGCTAACAGTTTGAGCATACTTCAGACCTTCAGGTAACTTGTTCCAGAGGTGAGGAGCATAATACCTAAATGCTGCCTCACCCTGCTTGGTTCTTGTTCTTGGAACATACAGGAGACCGGTTCCAGATGACCTCAGGGGTCTAGATGTTTCATAGGAATATAACATATCAAGCATGTATTTTGGTCCAAGGCCATTAAGTGTTTTGTAGACGAGCTGTAGTATTTTATCGTCTATCCTTTGACTCACTGGAAGCCAGTGTAACGATTTCAAAACCGGTCCAGTTTCCTTGTATTTGTGAGGACTCTGGCTGCAGCATTCTGTACTAACTGCAGCTTCCTGACTGATTTTTTTATCAAGACCTGTAAATATACCGTTGCAATAGTCCAATCTGCTGAAAATGAATGCATGCATAAGTTTTTCCATGTCTTGTTGAGTCAGAAGCCCCTTAATTCTGGCTATATTTTTAGGTGGTAATAAGCAGATTTAGCGACAGACTTTAGATGGCTATCAAATTTCAGGTCTGAGTCAATAATTAAGTTTTCTGACTTGATTTGTAGCTGTAAGTGACGTTGTTCCAAGGTGCCTGCTTATCTTTGACCTTTCCTTTTTTGGCCCAAAAATAATCACTTCAGTCTTCTCCACATTTAACTGGAGAAAATTCTGGCACATCCAGTCATTGATTTGATGAATGCATTTACTCAGGGAGACTAAGGGACTATAATCATGTGGGGACACAAAAATGTAGAGTTGTGTGTCATCTGCATAGGTGTGATAGGAGATGTCATACTGCTCCATAATCTGAGCTAGGGGAAGGATATACTGTAGATGTTAAATAAGAGTGGTCCAAGAATTGACCCTTGAGGGACTCCACACGTGAATTTGGTTCGTTCTGACTGATGGTTTCCGATTGACACAAAGAAATCCTTATCATGTAAATAAGATGGAGTTAACTCAATTTGATGTCTTAAATATCATTTAGAACTTCTTAATAACTCAATGTATTCAAAGTTTGCATTGAAACTATAACAGACATGCATATCGGGGTTACTAAATTACAAAAAAGGCTCATAAATGACACTTTGTAGACGGAGATTCTGTCTTGTTCACTGGTCCGGACTGAGTACTTAACTGAAACGTCTGGCGTCTTCTGTTGTACAAGAAAAGCGTAGCATCTTTTTTTACCTTGTCTCTAGTACAGTACAAAATTTGATTTATTTAGGCCATCTCTTCTGAAACAGGTTGGATGCCCGACATGCATTGTCGTTGCGGTTTCGCCTCCTTTTGCGTCATCAGTCTCCTCTATGTGAGCAATGTTCTGAATTGTCAATTTTAATATTTCTAATAGCAGTTACCTTCTCTCCTGCGTGAGCCTGCAGCGCAATATGCTTTTGGGTTATGTGTGTCTGAAATAGGTTTGGGCATTGGGCATCGATGGGGTCAGGTTCTAACATTCCGATGCTCCCGGAACCGATCGAATTTTAATATTTTGATTCCATGTTTCAATGCCCTGAGCGCTGAGCAGAAAAAAATTGCTGCCAAAAACCACAAAGAAGAAGCCACATGAAGCGCGTGTTTGTGCATTGGTACTTATTACAACCATGGACACGGTGCAGCGGTGCTTAAAAGTATGGCTCAATTTTACAAAAAAAAACAAACAAACAAAAAAATGACGAGTCAGCTCAGTGCAACATTTGCAACACAACTACTGGTATATCATGCAAAGGCGGCTGCACAATGATTAAACACCTCCAGCTTCATGGAATACAAGTGCCGAGTGCATAGCTGAGAGCCAGAGAACCAGGTAAGTAAAACAATAAATTACGTCTGTCTTCTGCTGTCCCCGCGACTCCACCCCGGATTAAGTAGTCGGTGGATGGATGGATGGAATAGTACGAGAATAAGTCGTATTATTACGTCAGGCTTCGATAGATATCACATATACTGTATCTAGAACTAGATGCGAAATGACAGACTCGGAGGCATTCACTCATGTATAGAAAACTACATGCAAAATGACATACTTGCCGGCGTTAGTAAACAGCCGCTATCTTAAAGCAGGAGACTTCTCAGTCTATATAGCCTGTATAAGCATCTACGTACTTTATGAAGTGCATTGCTGTTTCTGTTAAAATCAACCGTATTAAAAGATCATCAAATTATAATCAATAGAATAATTTATACTCTTCGTCGTAGCTACCAGCTAAGGTACATGTATGGCAAAAGACCATGTGTAAATGTTTTCTCCATGAGTTTTTGAAAAATGAACATCTTTGTGAAAGTGCACTCCTGTGAAAAGAAACTTCATCACATATAAGTTCAAAGACTGATATTTAAATACATATAAAAAAATAGCCCTGTTAGAAGTTCATATAATTTTTTAAAAATCAAGAAGTTAAGACATTAATATAAACTATGCAATTTTTTTTTTACCCTGCCTCTTAAAAGAATCGGAATCGAGAATCGTTTGGAACCGGAATCGAAACGTGTGGAATCAGAACCAAAATCATTCAATTTCAAACGATGTCCAACCCTAGTCTGAATGCGCAGAGCAAATAGAGGTTTTTCACATGACCTCACCACACTTCCGCCAAAAACACAACCACGGACCTGATGCTATGCTTGTCACTTGTACACACGCCATAGCTTTGCAAGGCTAGGTTTAAACTTTTAAGCGGTGATCTCCTTTCAAATTACGTATGCCGAGACAAAATATGACATGGTGAAGTACTGCGTAGCATTTGGCTACACAAATGTACAGGAGAATTCGAAGAATCGGCACTTTTACCGGATCCCAAAAGAGAAGGAGCGACGTGAAAAGGGGCTGGCTGCCATCAAACGGGTAAACTTCTTCCCAATTGACAGTTCGAGGCACAGTAACGGCCATTTGATAGGAAGTATACACATTTATTATTATCATTTTTAATTATGCTAACGTTGGACTGTGTTTGGCTGCTTGGCCAAGCTACCACTCAGATAGGGAATATGCTTCAAGAGGAAAGCCTTGCACTTCTGCGTGGAGAGAGAAATAAAAATCTAAGAATGGCTTTGATCGAAGTGATGCGTGCGCTCGAGTGTAGTAATGTAAATCACTAACTTATGTGCATTTATCCTATTTTTATTTCTTCATTATTTTCATTGCAGGAGAGAAAAGCAACAACCCTCTATCACCCGATTACATGCCATCCATCTTTAGCTATGTGAAGTCTACAGAGAAACAAACGACGGGTCACGGGTGTATTGCAGACCTTCAACCAACTGAACCGCATGCGGCAGACGGCGGCCGTTCCTGATGCTCTGATTGTGTTGCTTCCTCATGCAAAATTAAAATAATTGCCATTTTAATAAATGACACAATATGAAATAATAGTTTATATAGATTAAAAAGTAATGGAATGGTAAATACTGCATTTTTATGTTAGTTTCAAGTAGTGTAAAGTAGACGTATTCAAAATACTGTAAAGACGAGACAGGAGAGTATTTATGGTGGCTTCCCATGCATTTCATATTCCCTGTCTGGTGACAAGTCTGCATGCATTTCTTTTTTTTACCGTCTGGCGACAGGTCTGCTTTGAATTATTGTAAGTGTGAGCAGTGGACATGAAAAATACACTCACCTTACTGACAAAAACGTAAACATCTGATGTGTTTTTCGCCAAAAAAAGCTCGACGAATCCTGCTACGAAGTATTTCTAGCCGTCAAGGCATTTGTAGGCTTTTAAAGTTTGGTGGGTGTAAGTACTCCTCATGTTTATCAGGTAATTATATACAGTACACAATATACAAACGACACCACCAGCAAGTCCAAGATGAAGGAATGTTTAAATCTGGGCGGAAAAAGTCACGATTCACATGACGGTGAAAAACTATTGGCTGAGTAGAGTTGACGGCTTTTGCTTAGAATCACCTGTCGTCTGTCGGATTCTTCCAAAAAAACAGGAACTTTGACACTGATTTAAGCAGGATATAGATTTTAGTACTTAGAACAGCCTCATACAAAGAGTAAATTTAACCATCATGTCACCCCCCCCTCCCAGCCAAAAAAAGATGTTTATTGTTTTCTGCAAATAACTCTTCCAAGTTTTTTCTGGCAATTCCTAGGTATACACACTCGATTCAAATTCAGATCTAGAAATAGGGAGCTTTGTAGGTTTTGTTGTCTGCTGAAGTTTTGTAGTTCACAAGTAAATGCACGGAGAGGTATAGTCTTTTTGTTTGTGTTACATTTGCGAGTGATGCTCCTGACTCGCTGACTGGATGTGCTTGCATCTTGCCTTGCGTGACCATCCGGCTAGATAGCTATCAGTAGCCAAATAAGTTGAGGTCAGTCTCCTATGCGTCACCCCTTTGCTCATTTGCATTGCAAATGAAAACCCAAACAAAGCAAACCTTTTAGAGAGCAGCGATTTACTAAACTACTGGAGCTTCGCAATGGATTGACCTGTCGAAGGGATTAATTGGTTACTTATAATAGTTTCAAAAAGTTGTGGTAGAGGTTTCTTTTGCAAGTAATATTTCCTGCTGTTGATTTCACATTCATTGAAACAACCTTTTGTTGACTTGAAATAAGGACAAAAGGTTCTGCCTTGTCACATTTGTATGGGAAACAGAATCATATATGGCGTCAAAGTCTTGATGATTTATTGGGGAAGGTTTTATTGCCGTTTGCATCAGTGTTTGTTTAACTGCATTCAGGCAAGCGCCTTCTTCCACATTTGCCGGCGGAGTTCTGCTGCAAGCTGTGCCACACCCCAGCTGAAACAGGATATGGTTCTGGTATTGTGCTCATTGTTAAGCGTCTAATCCTGACAATTACACCTCGAGACCGAAAGCGGCTGCCTTGCCCAGCATCCAACCAAGCCCCAGTCAGGTTTTGGATTAGGCCTGTTTGCCCTAGGGGGCTAAGAGTCCCCCGAACCTTCTGTTGGCTGGTGCTCCCCCACCTCTAAAAATGATCACACTGACCTCAAATCTCTGGTGGGTCTTTCTCAAGTTTTACTCACCTGCACTTTGTTCACCTGTTGTTCCCGCTGGGGTTATTGTCGGGACATAATGGGTGTGTGGACACAAAGGGAGGCCGTTCATGAGAGCAAAGGGCAGGTATTTCAGGTTGTGGCCAACTTGGACTGCTAAAATGAAGGCATAAGTTTTGACGTGATGATACAATGATAACGTTCCATAGAAAATGTGACTTTCGCCATGTGGTGAACAATTTGTCTTTCTTCCAGCTGTGTGTATGTGGAACAGAGGACGTAGTTTCCATAAAGCCTGAATTAACATCGTCAGAAAAACACCTGGGGGTTCATGGGGGTTGTAGGGTAGGTAAGAGAACCGGTGAGGTGAGAGTCAGAAGGCGGCAGTGGGAAGGGCTGGGGAGCGTATCTTCTTAGTCGCCATTGGCTGACTTTGCAGAGGACACACCTGTAAGTGCCAGGGGGCAAAGAGATTGGCTGTAACCTGAAAATTACACCTGCGGGGGGAAAGAGGAGGAGGGAGAGTCGGGCTACATGTAAACCAAGCCCTTTACAAATTCTGCCTCTGTCTTCTCGAGGAGCTTAATAGTCCAACACCGCCCAAGAGAACAACGGAAAGAAAGAACTTTGGCATCGGCACCAGGAAGAATACCGATGCGCTTTTCTTCCGGGGTTTGGCTTTTCCTTACATCATAGAGCCTACATCTACCTGGAAGGAGGGACATCTTACCCGCGCCTCCTATGCGCCACGCCATTGACGCCACTGTCCTTCAAGCAGAGCAGGAAAGAAGGGGACTAGCCAACGGGGCGTTAAAAGCCACCACACAATGATGTCTCTTGTATTGGGTTTCTGGCTCGATGACCACACCTGGGAAAGGTTGGGTAAATTCACCAATGTGATTGCTTCTTTGTCTTCGTTGTCCGTTTCTTAAGACGGTCAGAACCTGTTGCTCAGCGACGCTTTTGTTCAAAGTTTTTGGGATGATTGTTTGTCGGCTAAGATTGAGAAAAGCGTTCGCGATTGTGCGCTGAGCGTAAAAGGGCTTTTTGACGGGATGCGAAAATAACGCGTATCAAATTCCAGCCCCATTTAAGCAGAAGGAATGACTGGGAAACAATAGAAGCCAACGTTCATTCCTAAACTGGATAGACCAGTTGGGGCAGGTAAAGGCAAACTGCCAGACTTGTCAAAGGACATGAAGACAGTGGTTGATTTTAGATCATAAAACCCTCAGCACAAGGTGACAGCCAGCCAAATGACGGTATGAGACTTATTTTAAACTTCCCTACAGCAGAAATATCCTGTGTATAACTAGATTATATAACTCGTTACACAACTTTTCTCTACAAACTGTTGAACTGTGACTCGTTAGTTGTCGTTGAGGTTCTCTTTTTTTTTCCAAGTCTTAGTGATGGCTGTTTTAAAAGAGGAAGTGGATATGTGCTGAATGTAAAATGTCTGCTCATCCGTTCACTTCGTCTCTAAGGACCGTTTGCTAGCTTGGTAGAAATAGCAGCGTCATTCTTGTTCAAGTGGGGAATTTCCACTACGGAAAGACTACGTTATGGAATCCGTTTCATGTGCTCATAAACTAGTTTTATTTAGAACCACCGATACCATCGAAGTCTTCGAAGCAGACAGCAAAATGGAGGGAAAATGTCAACCACGTTCACTGTACTGCAGAGGCTTCGGACTGAGGTGGAGGATTGTGATTGGTGGATAGTGCATTTCTTTTATACACCTGAAAAGCTGCAGGTCATGTGAGCGCCGATGACTCAGAAAAAAAAGACAGGTTTCAAAAGTTATGTGGAAAATTTTCAAGGATGATTATTACTTATTCTGACTGAAGAATATTCTTAGAAGTTTCAAAGCAAATTGAAAACTTTTTATTCACCTGACGATTTGAGGGGAGTGTCAACTTAAAATGGGATGGAGCCATTTCAAATCATGGATGGATGCTTAGACATTCACAAACGATATACTTAACCCTTTTCGGGACAGTGGTCACTACAGTGGACAGCTATTCCAAAGGCAACACTTAGACCTTTAACCCTTTGTAGAGGACGTGACTATTTTTGGCAATTAAAAAAAAACATACAGTGGGGAGAACAAGTATTTGATACACTGTCAATGGGTTTTCCCATTAGCAGTGTATCAAATACTTGTTCTCCCCACTGTACATATTTTTTTGAAGCTTAAAACATTTAAACATTTACTTATTTATATGATAAATCTATTCATAAATGAATACAATGTTAAATAATAGTTAAATTGATTAAATTAAAATAAATAAAATCAGAAATACGCTCTAGTTATGGCCCAGGTAAAATTTTAAAGTAGCTTTTTCCCCAATAGTATTTCACTCACAGCATGCCGCTGACGGCAACAGAAGTCAAATTCATTTAAACTTGGAGGACTAACCATGAATGCTCGTCTTTCAGTGACAACGCTAGACGTCCAATCCATTTTGACAGGGAACAGCGAATGAATGGCAGTCAATCAGTTCAATGAGTGCTCTGTAAGGGGGGGGAAAAAAGTCATAATTATTACATGAAAGGGTCAAATATAATTCTTAAAATGAAAAATCTAACAAAACACAACAGTGCAAGTGGCAAGTAGTGCCCTTGCGACAGATGCTAATGTCGTATTTTTTTTCTTTCGGGGCGGAAAGCACTATCAGGGTTTAAACGCCTCGGTGACCAGGCCGTTCCTCAGCCGTGTGACAGAGATAAGGTCCACACTTAAGTAAAGTTTTGGGTTTCCTTTCCATTGTTTTCCTACAAAGACGGCAACTATTGATTAAGGGCCAGGCCAGTTTACCTATCGGGTTGTTCACTTCACAGTGGAGTCACATTCCAGCACAGAGGGCAGAGTTACCTGATCACGCCTCACTTCCAGCCAGCAAAAAGCGTGGGCAGCCACCAGGGCTTACAACTCCCACCGCGGTGCGCCATCTTGTACAATAGGAAAAACTTTTGCCAATAAGCGCAACTTCATTGAACGCGAGGGCGGGCTTGTAACTTTGACCAGGTACTGTAAGCTTTGTCTAATCTTTTCACACCCTTTCTTTTCTCCCTTCCCTCTTGTCGTCCTCAGAGGGCCCGCGGCAACTGGTTTATAATGCTGATGATTAACTAAATAGAGTCTGGGAGAGCAGGTCTGCTCAGCTTTCTCATTTCATGGGGCCTGACTGACCGCGAGGAAGACGGGAGCGCTTTCAGGAAATTCAAGACCTTCTTCTCTTTCTTTTTCAGCCCCCGCCTTCCAAACACTTTTTTTCGGTTTGGTTTCTTTGCTTGGGGTACTTTTCAAGACGGTAAGATTACAGGTGCATTCTTTATCATGCTTTGCCCTGACCTATTCTCCACCCCTCCACCCCTATTTCAGTTCTGGGCTCACTTGCAGCACGACGGAAAATCTTTCATTCTATCATTAACACACCTTTTCTGCCGCCACTTGGGAAATGCTTTCCCACAAAAGCTTTCTTCGACAAAATCTTCTGTATGAAATTGAGTTCAATCGATGACAGCTGTAATAGACCCATAAGGTACGTTTGATTATGAGTACAGTATTTAGGGGAGCTTTTGGCACGGCGTAACTGTGAAGTAGCCTCGCTATTCAATAAAAGAGCGGCGTTTCAGTGACCTTCTGCATACGGGCCGCCGACTCAGGTCGAGCTGAGCAGCATTCCATCAGCCTTTCATCACTGCACTAACACAAAGACGACAGCATCAGACGTCCACTGGTGGCAATTTTTTGTTTTAAAAATCTCATTTTATTCCCGCCTTTAATTTAAAGTTGGATGAGGAGATATCTAATTCAATGGAGAGTTTGACTGAAAAAAACCCCATCAAGTTGCGCGCCAATGTACTTTTGCTCAATTCTGCTTGAAATGAGTAACTGCGGCGTACTGTGTGAAAATGCAGCCCTTCCTCCCGTCGTTACCGTGCCATAGCTTTAGACTAGTCAGAACAGGTTTGGGCAATCATTAACAACTTATGTGGCCCAGCGTTCTGTGACAGCCAGTGTAGGCCTGAGAGCACAACGCAAGCTTTCTTAACCACATCAAGTGGAAGTTCCGCTACAATGTTTACATTTTGTTAACTAAGTAGGCTACTGGAGCGTCAAATGACAATGTTAAGATTCTGGACAATTAATGGTCCTCTCCTGTATGTGCTAGAATCGTGAATAAATTGTTGATGGATAGTGGTAAACTGTGATAGTGATAAACTGAATAATGGAACGAACTCTTAATCTATAGCAGGGGTGTCAATCTCATTTTTGGCACGGGCCGCATTACTTTAGGAGGGGCCATTATGTCTGCCACTAGAGCTCTGAAATTAATCGACTTGTTGACAGCTAACCCTTTAATAAATGAATGGACAACTATTTTGATGGTTGAAAAATCGTTAAGAGAATTTGTTGAGGCCAAAATTGTCTCTTTTGTGAGGCTCTTAATTGCAAATATTCTCTAATCTTTTTTAAATTTCTTTACATTTTCTAAATGGAAAAAACGGGAGGGGAAACCAGTATTCTCTTTAATTAAAATTGGATAATATTTTGGAGTTTTCATACATTGTTTTTTAAGTTTATATTCATTGTGAATTAAATACCAAACAAAATAGCAAACTTCTTATTTTAAAATAGAATAGAATAGAATAGAATAGAATAGAATAGAATAGAATAGAATAGAATAGAATAGAATAGAATAGAATAGCCCTTTAATGTCATTATACGGTTGTACAATGAAATGTGGAGCATCTCCCTTTGCAGTGCAGGACAAGTAAAAAAAATTCTCAAAAGTAGCTTGCAAGAATAAAGTATAAAATGTAAATATATAAACTATTTATGAGGTAGTCCTATGTTCAGGCAGTGCAAATAATTAAAGTGAAGTTAATGTATTCTTTTATTCTTTTTTAAAAAAATGTTTCTTAAAAGGAAGAATACAATAAATATATTAGGGCTGTCAAAATTATCACGTAAACGGGCGGTAATTAATTTTTTAAATTAATCATGTTAAAATATTTGACGCATTTAACGCACATGCCCCCTCAAACAGATTTAAATGACAGCACAGTGTCGTGTCCACTTGTTAAATGTGTTTTTTGGTGTTTTGTTGCCCTCTGCTGGCGCTTGGGTGCGACTGATTTTATGGGTTTCAGCACCATTAGCATTGTGTAATTAGTGACATCAACAATGGCGAGCTACTAGTTTATTTTTTGTTTGAAAATTTTACAAATTTTATTAAAACGAAAACATTAAGAGGGGTTTTAATATAAATTTTTATAACTTGTACTAATATTTATCTTTTAAGAACTACAAGTCTTTCTATCCATGGATCGCTTTAACAGAATGTTGATAATGTTAATGCCATCTTGTTGATTTATTGTTATAATAACCAAATACAGTACTTATGTACAGTATGTTGAATGTATATATCCGTCTTGTGTCTTATCTTTCCATTCCAACAATAATTTACAGAAAAAATATGGCATATTTTATAGATGGTTTGAATTGCGATTAATTACGATTAATTAATTTTTAAGCTGTGATTAACTCGATTAAAAATTTTAATCGTTTAATAGCCCTAAAAAAAAAAATATATATATATATATATATATATATATATATATATATATATATATATATATATATATATATTGAAAAAAATAGGTAAATGAAATACATTTTAATTGAGTGAAAAACATGAGGTAGACACACATGATTTACCCTCACGGGCCAAAAAAATGGGCGGGCTTTGAGTTTGACAGCTATGATCTATACAACTGTACTACTTTGTTAATAGATTTCAGCACCATTCGTTTATAATCCATTGTCCTTTTGAAGTGTGATTGATGATGGGTGACGATCTCCATCTTACGAGGCAGCATTGGACTACATCTTTTCTAATACTGCCTGGTAATGATGATGATAATCATCTGCTAGCAACAAGAGCACAGCGGAACATTAGCATGTGTGCTAAGAGTAGCAGACGTGAAGTGCTGGGCAGATGGAAGAAGGAGGCTCTTAGAATCCATCTTACCCGGCAGTGCTGGATTGTACTACTGTTGTTCTAACACTGTCTGGTAACGATGTTTTCTGGGTGACCGAAAACCGACAGTCGCTCAACAAATGTTAACTTTCAACCTGCTAATGACTATTGATTGCAGTCTGACTCATCTCAAGCCGGGCGCCTGGTTAAATTTAGCAAAAAGATGGAAGGAGGGATGGAATGTGCTTGTTAGAAAAAGCTGCTTGTTCACTGTTACGCAATCGGGTCATAGACAGACACAGATAGGTAGATGTAATGCTACTCTGCTGGGAGGAAAAATGCAGTAAATGTGCAAGCCTAAAAAGCACAAATGGAACGACAGCAGCATGTTACTTGTGTGACATACCATGGACACTGGCCCACATTAAATGCATGCAAAGGCCGTTCTTTTTAGATTATTAATATTATTTCTTTACAGGGCGCTCATATAACTCAATGGCTGTCATTGATGGCGATACAGACGTCCAATCCATTTTGACTGGACGGGGCGAATGAACTGTTAAAATGAATTGGAGATCTATCACCATCAATGGCACTGAAACATGAGCATTCACAGTCAGTCCATAGTTGAAATGAATTGGGCGTCTATCATTGTCTCTAGCAGACAGTAAGTTAAATACTATGAAATTTTAAAAAAATGTATTGGGGGGCATTGCCAGTGTGTATTTCTCTTTTTTATTTATTTATCATTAAATATGTAAAAATAATTATTAGTAACAAAAAATATGTGGACATCACATTCATGTAGGCCTTACTTGTATGACACAAAATGATATGTTTACGTGTCTGGACGCCTGTTCTTTATGCGGTTAAGTCTGCATACAAATATCCCTCTAGCACAGCTGCAGCCATTGACTTTTTTTACTTACCTTCCTGCCCTTTTTTCTCCTGTCTTCTATGTCAACCCCACCCCAACCGCATAAAAGAATTGCAGTACGTTGATCGTTCCACCGGTCGTACAAGCCCGTGTGCCCCCCCCCCCCCCCTTTTTTTTCTGGTTGCCTACCCCGAACAGCGACGGCCTTTGTGTTGTGAAACAGCCATTGGCCCAACTGGCCTGGGTTGCGTAGTGCATCCCGAAACTGAGCTCACCTGTTTCTGAGAGCCTCTTGTTATTTTAGTTTGGCAATGTAGAAAATATGCTATAACAATAGGCATTCCAGCATGTAAAGCAGGAATTGGACATCTCCTAACAAACATTGAAGCCAGCAGAAGAACCCTTATGTGTGTGTTTTTACCTCTCATGCTTAACACTGAGCCGCGCCTTTATTTACCCACTCGGCTCCGTCAGCCACCAGAACTCCCCTCCTTTTTAGGACTTACATATGAGTGATGTAGGAAGTTTTGGTGGTGTGTAGCTGCTGGCGTACAAAAGTGCAAAAGAAAGAGGAAGTTTGGGCGGGATATGAGGCTGTCTCTTCTGCACTGCTGCTTCCTCAGAGGTGGCCCTTCCAGCCTGTTGATAGGCGTCTTACCAGACATGGTTAGATGTAATTAATGGTGTCTAATACTGTCTGGTAATGCCGTCCATTAAATGGCATTGCCTTCCGCTGTCTTCCTTCTGTTCTCTCACTCTAACGCGTCTGTACACCTTAGTAAACTATGAACGCAGAACTATGATCCTTGCACTGGAAGAGTGATGATTGTCACCCGGCTTCTTCCATGTGACTCGAGTCAAAGTTTAACTACGCTCTACTTGGAATGTTTCAACGACTTTTAAGCAAGAATATTGATACCGCGAGCATAAAAGGATGAATTTTGTTTCTAGTATGGTGTGTCCTCTCTGACCTCCTCGGAACTGTAACTGAATTCTTTCAAGGAACTTGGCCTTTGTCCAATAGATGAATGCACACTGAGTTACACATTACAATGCTTTTTCTTTGGGCGCAACATGTAACGTGAAAGAAGATATAAAATAAATTTGATAAGAATTCACTTTCTGTGTCTTGTTTTGTTCCTTTTTCTGAATCCACTCGCCATGCGTTCCCACCTTGTTGCGCTCTCGCTGCTGTGCCGACGCTTTCCTCGGTGAGAGCGGAATGTCGAGCTCCAGTCAGGTGTGGATCAAGTTACTGACAAACAGAGCTTCTTTTTAAAGTTGCCACCCCACCCCCAACTCACACTCATAAGATAAGCCCTCATTGTGTCCCACTCGGGGGCTCTCGTTTGATGATGAGAATGCTAATACCACTAATAGCGATGATAATAATGATACAAAAACACCATTTAAATAATAATAATGACAATAATAATAATACACAATCATAACAAAAAGGACTATAGGAATACATAAATGACAAAAAAGCAATATACAGTAATCCAAAAATAAATAATGATAAAATAACATCAAGGCAAAATTAACCTACCGTACTAATGATGATATAAATACATCAATTATAATATAGGTAAAGACAATACCTATAATTAATATTAAATTATCACTGTTATGATGAAAAATAATCTACTTTTATTCGTAATGGTGGTTATAAGCTAGATGAATAATACTAATAAAAACTGAAAAAAGTAATATTAGAGAAAAAAAATATATAAATAATAATTATGTAATAATTAAGCAATGATAATAATACATAAAAATCAATACAGTAATATAGTACATAACACAATAAAGCAAAACAATAATATAAATTATTTTGTACACAAACAATAATTCAGCTCAGTTCAGTTCAGTTTATTCACACGTCATTCGAGATACAGTATATGGTTATATGCAAGCATTTTATATGATAAGATGCGCGAAAAGGACACTCCAAAGAAGCTAAACACACATCCGTACACATACATACAATTAACTATGGACCATTTCAAAATTCTGGTTACACTGGATTTGATATGAGACACCTTAGTAATGTTATTCAAAGAATCAGCATAATATACAGTGCCTTGCAAAAGTATTCGGCCCCCTTGAACCTTGCAACCTTTCGCCACATTTCAGGCTTCAAACATAAAGATATAAAATTTTAATTTTTTGTCAAGAATCAACAACAAGTGGGACACAATCGTGAAGTGGAACAAAATTTATTGGATGATTTAAACTTTTTTAACAAATAAAAAACTGAAAAGTGGGGCGTGCAATACTATTCGGCCCCCTTGCGTTAATACTTTGTAGCGCCACCTTTTGCTCCAATTACAGCTGCAAGTCGCTTGGGGTATGTTTCTATCAGTTTTGCACATCGAGAGACTGACATTCTTGCCCATTCTTCCTTGCAAAACAGCTCGAGCTCAGTGAGGTTGGATGGAGAGTGTTTGTGAACAGCAGTCTTCAGCTCTTTCCACAGATTCTCGATTGAATTCAGGTCTGGACTTTGACTTGGCCATTCTAACACCTGGATACGTTTATTTTTTAACCATTCCATTGTAGATTTGGCTTTTGGATCATTGTCAAGTTGGAAGATAAATCTCCGTCCCAGTCTCAGGTCTTGTGCAGATACCAACAGGTTTTCTTCCAGAATGTTCCTGTATTTGGCTGCATCCATCTTCCCGTCAATTTTAACCATCTTCCCTGTCCCTGCTGAAGAAAAGCAGGCCCAAACCATGATGCTGCCACCACCATGTTTGACAGTGGGGATGGTGTGTTCAGGGTGATGAGCTGTGTTGCTTTTACGCCAAATATATCGTTTTGCATTGTGGCCAAAAAGTTCAATTTTGGTTTCATCTGACCAGAGCACCTTCTTCCACATGTTTGGTGTGTCTCCCAGGTGGCTTGTGGCAAACTTTAAACGAGACTTTTTATGGATATCTTTGAGAAATGGCTTTCTTCTTGCCACTCTTCCATAAAGGCCAGATTTGTGCAGTGTACGACTGATTGTTGTCCTATGGACAGACTCTCCCACCTCAGCTGTAGATCTCTGCAGTTCATCCAGAGTGATCATGGGCCTCTTGGCTGCATCTCTGATCAGTTTTCTCCTTGTTTGAGAAGAAAGTTTGGAAGGACGGCCGGGTCTTGGTAGATTTGCAGTGGTCTGATGCTCCTTCCATTTCAATATGATGGCTTGCACAGTGCTCCTTGAGATGTTTAAAGCTTGGGAAATCTTTTTGTATCCAAATCCGGCTTTAAACTTCTCCACAACAGTATCTCGGACCTGCCTGGTGTGTTCCTTGGTTTTCATAATGCTCTCTGCACTTTAAACAGAACCCTGAGACTATCACAGAGCAGGTGCATTTATACGGAGACTTGATTACACACAGGTGGATTCTGTTTATCATCATCGGTCATTTAGGACAACATTGGATCATTCAGAGATCCTCACTGAACTTCTGGAGTGAGTTTGCTGCACTGAAAGTAAAGGGGCCGAATAATATTGCACGCCCCACTTTTCAGTTTTTTATTTGTTAAAAAAGTCTAAATTATCCAATAAATGTTGTTCCACTTCACGATTGTGTCCCACTTGTTGTTGATTATTGACAAAAAAAATAAATTTCATATCTTTATGTTTGAAGCCTGAAATGTGGCGAAAGGTTGCAAGATTTAAGGGGGCCGAATACTTTTGCAAGGCACTGTACATACATTGCTAGGAGATGATAATGACAATACAAAAAAGGAACAATGGACCTATCACAAAGCCCCGCCCCCTTGGAAAACTCTGACATACCAAGGCTCTGTCAAATTCAGTGACAGTGGCTGAGTGAACAAACGATTTATTGATGGCGGCGGGGGTGAATTTTTAAAAAAAAATTTTCACTACCACAGCTGGCAATAGACCTGTTTTTTTAAGAATGGAAAGTTGTTTTTTTTAATGAATTTTGTCTAGAAGCAGACAGAGAGGGTTGCAGTATGCACTGGAGCGGTATGTCCATGATGTTAAACTTTACAGAGGAGACCATTATTATTATTATTATCATTATTATTATTATTATTATTCAGTTGGTGTTAGTGTGGTCAATATTATCCAGAGGTGCTAAATAAACAACATACATCATAAACACACATGTGCAACATGAATACGGCGTAAATAAATGCTCAAAGTGTTAACGTTGCAAGAGCTGCTTACAATCGAGTTGATCACAGCCACATGCGAGGTGTGTGTGAGGAAAACTTTCCTTCCTGTGCGTCCATGACCATGAGTTTGTCGTGTTTACTTTGGAAATTCAGCGCTGGAGTTTTGACAGCTTCGATTAGTTATATTTTATTCTGTTTTAGTAGTGACCGGCTAGTAAACAAGTAGGCAGTCAAATGTTAGCAAACTAACGTTACTAGTTAAATCTACATTTGTACTACATGGTATCAAATATTATTATTATTATTTTTTTTCCAAATCGATCATTAACTTACCTTTAAGCATGCATAAGTGTCGTATAAGTGACAGAGCCTTATCCATAGCTTACATTTGGCGAGCTTTCCTTTAGGCTTTGAAAAAGGCAACCCCCAAAAAATTCCTACCCCCAATCTTTCAGGTACCTGGTGTCAGAATTACAGGTACCACACACACAGCGTTAAACCATCAGGTTTTTGCCATTTTAAAGTTAGAAAAAAGAAGGTATAAGTCATGACCACACAGTACATTCCTATGCAACTCTACGGCTGGTGTCAGACTTTTCTGATTTGGGGGCGTGGTTTTGCGATGGGTCCATTGTAATAGTAGAAACACAAACTAATGATCAGTTGATGAATAATAATACAAAATACGGATAATAAATAAAATATGTCGATGGCGGAAAACACTCAGGTGACTTGAAGTTCCGCTCTGAGACCCCCAATTTGGCCAACTTTCAAAATTGTCCTATATGCATGTGTGATACATCATTGGAAAGCTTAAAATCTGTATTTTTTGGGGAAGAAAAATTTTGAACAGGAGGGCATTTAAAAAAAAAAAATCTAAACAGCAAAACCCTAACTGGAGGCGAGAGCATGCGAGAGCAGAATTAAAGATGCCATGATTTTAACGAGATATTATCGCGTACTTACCTGGTTTCGATCCAAAAACTCTATGTAGCATGTATCATCTAGTGTCAAGACACAGATGTGAATGGCCACAGCCAGATTTTTGGGGGATTTTATGGGTGAAACATGGTAAAATAACAAGGGTGATGCAGAAATCGCAGACATCAAGGAGTGGTCCAAATGTTCTTTTTCATATATTAACCCTTTTAAATATTTCCCCCCCCAATTTTTCTTTGTTTGGATCGATTATTCATCACCTAACATATTGGGGAAAAAGTGACTAACAAAAAAATACAATTAATCGATAGTTATGAGGTAGATATCTGTGACTTTTTTTATAGACGCCATTTTTTTTTCAGTGTTACGTATTTCGTTTAAATATGCGGGTGAATAATTTTTTAAAGTCTTTTTTTTTTTTCCAACGAAATATTAGACATCAATTAATGATTCTAAGCTAAAAATGACAGCCATTTTGAATAATAAATATAATTACTTACCTTCTTTTTATGGCTAGGTTGAAACAAAAGCAGTTGCACGACGTCTGTAAATGGGGTTTTCCAGGGTCAAATTAAAAATAGTTTGGGGGTTTGATGTGCCATGAATCTTCTATGGCAGCATATACTGTAGACATTGTTCTATCAAACACAACAGTTCTTTTAGCTTAAAATACAGCAGTTTATTTTAGAAAGGAGTGCAAGAGCAGAAACGGCTTTTTCAGTCTTTTCTGTGTTTTTATGCATATACAAACATATCTATGCATAAAATTGCCTATGTATCGTTATAATAAATAATAATAATAATAAAAGTGAAGAATACTGACATTAAAAAAAGCATGAATATTATACAACAGTTACTATCAATATTACATTTACTGAAATTAATCATAATGTGGTGCAGAAAGCATGTTCCTGCTGTCGGTCATCACGTGCAGACCTTCACACAGTGAAATTCAAACGTGTTGTCATGACGCAACGGCATACGCTAAGTTGAGCGTGCGCAGTGGCCCAGACTATTTGTGCGCCGCTCAAGTTGATTTTGCCACTTGACTAGCTAGCCGGGAACTGATTCCTGATGTTGAGTCATTATCTGATCAGTAAGCACTTTTCCCATCAATTATCCAATGTACAGTAATAGTACCTTGTGTAATAATGAAAACAAAAATGGAACTACTAAATGGAATAACTGTTATTTAACTTGGTTTTAGCATAATTGCGATTTAGTTCTTTGAGCTTGTTCCTATAAAAGTTTGCTCAAGGAAGGATAATTCTTGAAACATCACTTTTTAATAATTAGGATCCTTATGGACGCAAACACAAGTCTTGACAGTGCTATTTTTTTTTAGATTTCAGTTGAAACAATATTTTTGACAACGTCGCTTCCTCCTTGTTGACGTCACATGTCTGGATCCCATTCCAGAAAAGAGCCTGCAAAGGATTCCTGAGCTGGTCTGTGCATGCTTGGAGCGGTCGGACCAGATTCCTGCTTTCACGCTTACAGACTGGCGAGTGAGGAAGGAGAGTAAAGCATTTCTACATGACGGAAACTGAGGATTTTAGTGAGCCTAATTGTCTAAATCATTTAGAACATTTGACAAAGTAAGACAAAACAAATCCAAATGACTCCAGTTTTATCCATTATGTCTTTGTGTATTGCCATGACTTGGGTGAAATGAACACATGTCGCACTTAACAGCAAATATTCATTTTGAAAACCTTTCTGAAGAACCATTTCTTTATCTAAAATCATCCAAAATTGGTCAATTGACACAAAAGTCTTGAGAAAATGACAGACAAGAGAAATGCAATTGCACTCCACAACTAAAGACGCCATGCTTTGTCTCACAGATGCTTGTCCTCGCACTAAAATTAAGATTGTACATGTATAGCGTAATCCTCCAAAGACATTTTCTAACAATAACAAATTTCATACCTTATGTGTGCACACTCTTCTTGAATTGAATTTTGTTTCATGTTCACAACGTTTTTCAATCAATTTCGGGTTTTTCATGTGGGATAAATGAGGGTGGATATTTTGAAAGACCTCTTAAGGGTTAAAGATGAGTAATAAAGGACGGGCTGTTCTTGAAAGTACTCTGTGCGTGGGATTGAGAAGCCTTCAGCACAGTAGGAAAGTAGTGCTCACTGAACTACTCCTACAAGGCAACAAAGTTGGGCTTTAACCTGCCCATGTTTTCTGAAATATATGTCCCTGATCTGATCACATGATTGGAAATTTTTCAGGGGATCGTAATCAGTAAAAACGATTAGGTTTATAAAAGGTGTTTATGTTTATTTCTAAGCATTACCTGATTGGCTGCCCTTGACGGCAATAGACGTCTCATCCAATTTGGCTGGGGGGCTGTCAGCGATCAAATTATTGCTGCCGGCTCTCGCATTCAAAATTGATTGGCAGTAATACATGATCACCCAATGCCAGCCTTAATTCCCAATTGAAATGGATTTGATGTGTAGAACTGCCAATGCCAGTGAATGAGTTAATGGCTTTCAAAATACACAAAATAATCCAGAGGTATAAGCATATTGCAAAACAAAAAAACAAAAACAAAAACAAAAAAACATGGATGTTTCCCCCCCCCCCTTCATATTACAGTTCCGAGGTATCGGATCAGTACTCGGCAGATCCTCAAAATCATGTGACTCGGACTCAGATGCAAAAATATGTGATCGAGATATGCCTAATACATACTTTTTATGGCAGCAGGATAAAGCGTGCTAGCGTGATGCCTCACAATTCTGTTAACAAGGCAGTGGTGTTTTTTGCAGTCCTTATGGTTTTTAAAGAAAATACTGCCTCCATTAGCATAAATGACATGACTAGGGATGGGAATCGAAATCCGATTCCAATTCGGAACCAGTTCCGAGTGTTTCGAGGCCTCGACATCACAAGGAAAATGCCTGAACGAGCCCTTTAACGATTCCTAAAGACGCGTATTGCGTCGGGATGTGTCTTGTTGTCCAGACGCATCAAACTAGCATGGCGCCAAGAACCACTCGCTCCAAAGTTTGACTACACTTCACCAGGAAAGAGTGTGAAAATGAGAGGTTACGACGGGTAAGCACGAGCATTGCAGCCATAAACATAACAATGACAGCACGTAGGTTCAAACGCTCGAAAGTGTGTCTTCACTTCACGAGGAAAAATTACAACAAAGCGACTTACAGTCATTGCAAGGTGGAGATAACTGCATCGGGAGGGAATACGACTGCGCTGTCCTCACAGAGAGGCTAAGGCTCAGTCCTGGCTATACAGCTAGCTAAACTCCCAAATGACGATGCAGAAGATGCTGGTATAATTTGCTGACTTTATTCAACCATCACTTGAAGAGTGAAACTAAGAATAGAAATGAAACAAATCAATTTCGTCCCCAATAACAAACAGGTTTGCATCAACGTAAATCAGCGATGATTAGCTGCTAATAACAGTAATAACAAATGGTTAGCATTCGTTCGCTAGCATTAGCACATCGATCAAACCACTACACAACTGGATTTAAGTGTCCGATCGCGAGTGGAAACACAACAACAACAACACAAAAGATGATACATACAGGCGTTGCCTCTGTAGATATTAACATTAACAAAGAACGTAGGCTCGTAGAAGTGTTTCCCTCTCTCACTAACTCGCTCACTCGCTTGGATGCGGCATTTCTTCTTCGGGTGTAAGCGCGCTCTTCTTCACGTGAGCGCGTTCTTCGCGTGAGGAAGCGCAAGGGTGCTCCCACTTGAGCGTGTAAGCGCCACAAAAACTAAAAGGCATGCATTTCCATGTAATGGTAAATAATACACGTTAACCCAGAAGTCCCCAAACTGCGGCCCGCGGCCCAAATACGACCCGCCTCCACATTTGGTCCGGCCATTTTGATTTTTTTTTTTTTCTCAATCGTGTTATTTATTTCCTGGCCTTTTCCTTGAAGAATTCAGAGAGGTTTATTTGGTTATTATCTATTTAATTAATAGTGTTTTTATTATTTATTATTATTATTATTATTATAATATTATATTATTATTTTTATTTTATTTACTTTCATTCCGTGAAGAATCCAGAAAGGGTTATTTGATTGTGGCTTTCTGAAAAACAACAATTTTTTACATTTATGCACTTCTGCAATCGTCACACTTTTTCTGTTACAAACTGACCCCGGCCCCTCATCAGAGAAGGGAAAAGTTATGTGGCCCTCACAGGATATAGTTTGGGGACCCCTGCTTTAACACATATTGTCAAAGGCAGAACAACAACCTATCTGCCAATATATACCAATATTTTTTATTTCTATTAGATAAATGTTTCAGTAAAATCTTACACATTCTTGTGTATTTGCCACTTAACATTGAGGCTTTGGGCCTCTTTTGATCTCGTTGTGAGTTTGTAAGGTTGTGACTTCTGATTAAACAAACTCGATGCCAATTAAAACGTTTGTTCTTCTTTTTCCCCAAATTAGAATTGATAAGAGAATCGATAAAGAATCGAATCGTTAAGCAATATCGATAATGGAATCGGAATCGTAAAAATCCTATCAATTTCCATCCCTAGACATGACGGAGTTACCTCCCGAAGAGACCCTATTTACTTTGTAACACTACTACAACTGATTGACGTGTCACACGTGTTGCAGTACGTAGCCTATTGGTTGCATTGTGTTCACACTGTGAGTTGCGTTTTTTTTACAATATGAACAGTTACACAGACACACACAGACCCCCACACATACAAACCGAAATACAGATTTAAAAAAAAAAAAAAAATCTGAATTAGGCATCACGGTAAATGGTGTTATATAGTGCTTTTCCACCTTTCAAGGCGCTCAAAGCGCTTTACACTATCTAGCCATCCACCTACTGGTGACGCAGCACCAGGAGCAACGTGGGGTTCAGTATCTTGCTCAAGGACACTTAGGTGAGTTCATCAGGGCAGAGACTTGACAACTACTCTACCACTGAGCCACGCCACCCCCATTGACTTAAGTTTGAGTCGTCAAATTCTCAAAAAGTAATTTTGACAATCTTGGTAATTTCCGTTTTTTAATAAAGCGAAAAGTCTTTTCAGCCCGCTTTGACTATGTGTTGTTCGGCTATGCTCATTCCCCTTTAAAAAAGCAGACAGTGTGAAGTCACGTGGATATCAGGAAATCAAACAAACAGAAGCCCGGTACACTAACGCTAGCGGCTAACGCTACAAGTGAACGTGGTGGAATGTTAAACCCTAAAATTCCTCTGGAAATGTTTTTTCTTTGCACAGATTAAAATCAAGCCAAATAAAAAATGTATGCAATAAAGTCATCATTCACTATACAGCTAACTCCCCGTTTAGCCATGTTTATTCACAAACTAAAACATAGAGCTAAATTAAATCTACATTTACTCACACACCAATTTCCTTTATTATTGTACATCCATCCACGTCTTAGTGCATGCATATTGATTATCAGAGACTTGAGTAGACAAAGGAGGATCATTTTGAAGTGTTTGTTATTTATTATGTACCTTGATGTGTGTCCAAAACCAATTTTTAAATGAGAAACTTGACAATTTCAACAAAATTTCAAAGGTTTCAAAAATGTTGATCTTTCACTCACCTCAAATGTTTTACTGGTAAGGTGTCAAAAAACGTCCTCCTGTTGAAAAAAATTCCCCCCCCAGAAAATACAGATTTTAAGCTTTCCAATGATGTATCACACATGCATACAGAACAATTATGAAATATGGCCAAATTGGGGGTCCCTGAGCTGCACTTCAAGTCTTTTTCACCATACATGCAGTGATGTAGCTTCCAAGTTATGTACATACAGTGGTATGAAAAAGTTTAGGCCCCTCTGATCATTTTAAAAATTTTCCTTCATTAATTACTGCTTGTATGTATCAGCAATCTCAGTTAAACATATCATATGGCAGACCCAGTAATTTTTGAAGAGTAAAAAAAAGTTTAAGGGACGTGTGCAATCTACAGCATAATGATAAATGGCAGTAAAATCAATTTAAATAACTAAAGGATAACAAATTCACGGTACTCCAATACTCAGGTACAAATACTTATGTAGCGCAACAAAGTATTTGTATTGAGTTACTTGCCAACACTGCCATCTTCTATTCGTTACTAGTGGGAATGAACGCTGGCTAAGCCTGGGAACACATTGTTGACCCCCCCACCCCCATCCCACCCCTCCTAATTGTACTTGTGTAAGGAAATCAGAGAGCGAGCCTATTGAGGCACGCCTCTCTTTACTCGGTAACTTAACTCCATTGCTGCCACTCTTTAACACACTGACTAGGAGAATCCTTCCAAATAGCAATAATAATAGGTTGTGTAGGGACACTATTGCTGTAGGCTGTAATTGGCCTGCACTTCCTTATGCAGGTGAAATGATGTGGGAATGGGCCCGTCTCCAAATATACACTGTACGCTCCACAATACATTATTCTGTGCATTTGTGTTGTGTTAGTTAGATGTTTATAGCAAGCCTTTAGTTCATGATGCCAAAATTTGTTGAGACAAAGTCTGGATTCTGAAATAATGAGGAGCTCGATTCCATTTTGTCACAATTGTATTCCTGGGTCGGTTTATTTGAACACAAAGCTGGTTGTATGAGTTTTGCTTACTGTAGACGAGGAGAGATATTTTTTTTGTAATTCATTGTTTAGGACATTTAGGACATTCAATCATTTTGTGCATGAGCCCACACATTTGTAATTCATATTTTGGGAGAAATTAACCCTTTATAGGGCAAGTGATTATTTTTAACTAACTAACTAACTAACTAACTAACTAACTAACTAACTAACTAACTAACTAACTAACTAACTAACTAACTAACTAACTAACTAACTAACTAACTAACTAACTAACTAACTAACTAACTAACTAACTCATAAACACCTGTAATCGCCATATAGATGGACAACACAATGTATTTTTCTTTTATCATTAACCCTTGAGTTTACAGTGGGGCAAATAAGTATTTAGTCAACCACCAATTGTGCAAGTTCTCCCACTTGAAAATATTAGAGAGGCCTGTATTTGTCAACATGGGTAAACATCAACCATGAGAGACAGAATGTGGGGAAAAAATCCACAGAAAGTCACATTGTTTGATTTTTAAAGAATTTATTTGCAAATGATGGTGGAAATAAGTATTTGGTCAATACCCAAAGTTCATCTCAATACCTTGTTATGTACCCTTTGTTGGCAATAACGGAGGCCAAACGTTTTCTGTAAGTCTTCACAAGCTTTTCACACACTGTTGCTGGTATTTTGGCCCATTCCTCCATGCAGATATCCTCTAGAGCAGTGATGTTTTGGTGCTGTCGTTGGACAACATGGACTTTCAACTCCCTCCACAGATTTTCTATGGGGTTGAGATCTGGAGACTGCCTAGGCCACTACAGGACCTTGAAATGCTTCTTACAAAGCCACTCCTTTGTTGCCCTGGCTGTGTGTTTGGGATCATTGTCATGCTGAAAGACCCAGCCACGTCTCATCTTCAATGCCCTTGCTGATGGAAAGAGATTTTCACTCAAAATCTCTTGATACATGGCCCCATTCATTCTTTCCTTTACACATGTCAGTCGTCCTGGTCGCTTTGCAGAAAAACAGCCCCAAAGCATGATGTTTCCACCCCCATGCTTCACAGTGGGTATGGTGTTCTTCGGATGCAATTCAGCATTCTTTCTCCTCCAAACACGAGAACCTGTGTTTGTACCAAAAAGTTCTATTTTGGTTTCTTCTGACCTTAACACATTCTCCCAGTCCTCTTCTGGATCATCCAAATGCTCTCTAGCAAACAGCAGACGGGCCTGGACGTGTACTTTCTTCAGCAGGGGGACACGTCTGGCAGTGCAGGATTTGAGTCTCTGGCGGCGCATTGTGTTACTGATAGTAGCCTTTGTTACTGTGGTCCCAGCTCTCTGTAGGTCATTCACTAGGTCCCCCCATGTGGTTCTGGGATTTTTGTTCACCGTTCTTGTTATCATTTTGACGCCACGGAGTGAGATCTTGGATGGAGCCCCATATCAAGGGAGATTATCAGTAGTCTTGTATGGCTTCCATTTTGTAATAATTGCTCCCACAGTTGATTTCTTTACACCAAGTGTTTTACCTATTTCAGATTCAGTCTTCCCAGCCTGGTGCAGGTCTACAATTTTGTCTCTGGTGTCCTTCGACAGCTCTTTTGTCTTGGCCATAGTGGAGTTTGGAGTGTGACTGACTGAGTTTGTGGACAGGTTATTTTATACCAATAATGAGTTAAAACAGGTGCAATTAATACAGGTAACGAGTGGAGCCTCATTAGACCTCGTTAGAAGAAGTTAGACCTCTTTGACAGCCAGAAATGATGCTTGTTTGTAGGTGACCAAATACTTATATTCCACTCTAATTTGGAAATAAATTCTTTAAAAATCAAATAATGTGATTTTCCTGTTTTTTCCACATTCTGTCTCTCATGGTTGAGGTTTACCCATGTTGACAATTACAGGCCTCTCTAATCTTTTCAAGTAGGAGAACTTGCACAATGGGTAGTTGACTAAATTCTTATTTGCCCCACTATATATCCTTATAAGCATAAAGACAATTAGGTTACACTTTATTAGAACTCGGTATCATAAGAATCATAATGATGACATGACATCTGTCATTAGTGTTGTCAATCTTACTTTAAAAAAGTAATTAATTACAGTTACAAATTACTTCTCCCAAAAAGTAATTGCGTTAGTAACCCAGTTACCTGAACGTAAGAGTAATTAGTTACTTGGCAAAGTAACTGGTGATAATTTTCATGTTTTTGTTTCTCAAAAAACAACAACAACAGGTCACACAATGTGAAGTTTAAAGGGTTTTTGGGACACTTGGCCCCAGCCCAATTCTCTACCCTAAACTTAACTAGACACAGGGGTATTGCAGATAATAAGATAACTAGATAGTAACCATTGCTATGTGTGGAAGTCATTTAATGTTGTGAATCAACCGTTAAAGTTGTTAAAATTGCTCCCGTTATTGCATTAGTTCCCTTCTGTCTATTTTCGACATGTGTTAGTTTTAAAACGGTTTCATCACTTAAAGATAGATTTAAGTTTAGTTTTGCCGATTTAGGCGCATTTTAGATGAAAAGTTACTTAGGTTCGCGAGGAAGGTTCTCTACAACAGAGCCTTCCTGAGAAGTCTACTGCTTTAAGATGGCGGCTGTTTACGAACGCATCTAGTTTATTTATTATACATGTTGCTAGTGCCGCTGTGTCTGTCATTTGCATCTAGTTCCGTATACAGTGCCTTGCAAAAGTATTCGGCCCCCTTGAACCTTGCAACCTTTCGCCATATTTCAGGCTTCAAACATAAAGATATAAAATTTTAATTTTTTGTCAAGAATCAACAACAAGTGGGACACAATCGTGAAGTGGAACAAAATTTATTGGATAATTTAAACTTTTTTAACAAATAAAAAACTGAAAAGTGGGGCGTGCAATATTATTCGGCCCCCTTGCGTTAATACTTTGTAGCGCCACCTTTTGCTCCAATTACAGCTGCAAGTCGCTTGGGGTATGTTTCTATCAGTTTTGCACAACGAGAGACTGACATTCATGCCCATTCTTCCTTGCAAAACAGCTCGAGCTCAGTGAGGTTGGATGGAGAGTGTTTGTGAACAGCAGTCTTCAGCTCTTTCCACAGATTCTCGATTGGATTCAGGTCTGGACTTTGACTTGGCCATTCTAACACCTGGATACGTTTATTTTTGAACCATTCCATTGTAGATTTGGCTTTATGTTTTGGATCATTGTCCTGTTGGAAGATAAATCGCCGTCCTAGTCTCAGGTCTTGTGCAGATACCAACAGGTTTTTTTCCAGAATGTTCCTGTATTTGGCCGCATCCATCTTCCCGTCAATTTTAACCATCTTCCCTGTCCCTGCTGAAGAAAAGCAGGCCCGAACCATGATGCTGCCACCACCATGTTTGACAGTGGGGATGATGTGTTCAGGGTGATGAGCTGTGTTGCTTTTACGCCAAACATATCGTTTTGCATTGTGGCCAAAAAGTTCAATTTTGGTTTCATCTGACCAGAGCACCTTCTTCCACATGTTTGGTGTGTCTCCCAGGTGGCTTGTGGCAAACTTTAAACGAGACTTTTTATGGATATCTTGGAGAAATGGCTTTCTTCTTGCCACTCTTCCATAAAGGCCAGATTTGTGCAGTGTACGACTGATTGTTGTCCTATGGACAGACTCTCCCACCTCAGCTGTAGATCTCTGCAGTTCATCCAGAGTGATCATGGGCCTCTTGGCTGCATCTCTGATCGGTTTTCTCCTTGTTTGAGAAGAAAGTTTGGAAGGACGGCCGGGTCTTGGTAGATTTGCAGTGGTTTGATGCTCCTTCCATTTCAATATGATGGCTTGCACAGTGCTCCTTGAGATGTTTAAAGCTTGGGAAATCTTTTTGTATCCAAATCCGGCTTTAAACTTCTCCACAACAGTATCTCGGACCTGCCTGGTGTGTTCCTTGGTTTTCATAATGCTCTCTGCACTTTAAACAGAACCCTGAGACTATCACAGAGCAGGTGCATTTATACGGAGACTTGATTACACACATTTGGATTCTATTTATCATCATCGGTCATTTAGGACAACATTGGATCATTCAGAGATCCTCACTGAACTTCTGGAGTAAGTTTGCTGCACTGAAAGTGAAGGGGCCGAATAATATTGCACGCCCCACTTTTCAGTTTTTTATTTGTTAAAAAAAGTTTAAATTATCCAATAAATGTTGTTCCACTTCACGATTGTGTCCCACTTGTTGTTGATTCTTGACAAAAAAATTAAATTTCATATCTTTATGTTTGAAGCCTGAAATGTGGCGAAAGGTTGCAAGATTCAAGGGGGCCGAATACTTTTGCAAGGCACTGTATATGTGATATCTACCGAAGCATCATGTGGACGTAGTTTGTAGGCTATCGGCTACAGTCAGGTATTATTGGAGCCACCTAGCATAGTAGCATCGCGTTTGCAACGGCGTCACATCCCCTTGCCCCCTCCTCACTCCTGCTCTGCTCTCTTGTCTCCTTGAGTCCGTCTTTTTCAGACTTTTCTCGCGTCAGTCAACAAACATGGTAACGCACGACTTTTCCGCCTCAGTAACGGTAACGGCGTTGCCAAGATGAGAAAAGTAAGTAATTAGATTACTCACTACTGAAGAAAACAACGCCGTTAATAACGCCGTTATATTCTAATGCCGTTATTAACAACACTGCCTGTGATGAATATGAATAAGGGCTTATGACAGATGTCATTGAGTGTCATTTAGTAAATAATGTCACTTTTGATGCAATATTGACATTTTATAAAATTTCTTTGGGTTGGGATTAGGACTGTTTTAGGGTTAGGAGTCTAGGACACATGACATCTGTCATAAGCATTCATTCATGTTCGTGACAGCGTTATGTCATAATTATGATGGTCTTATTATAGCCATATGACACTAAGTTCAATGAAAGTGTTACCGACAATTATAAATTAATTAAATGTTAAGGCAACAATAACTTTTCAACTTTCATTCTTAACGTTTTTGATTAAACATCGGTTTACAAGTAGTTGAATGAAACCTCTGTCAGGGCCCAATCACATTCACTAGCACTAATCAACTTTGAGGAGGATGTTGGGAACCCTGCCACACATGAAAACAAATACAATTGCACTGCCTATTTTACGGCATACGTCACTTCTATGCCACTGCTGGATTTATTACCTCATGTAAATGTAGTTCAGTCTGACTGCAGGCGACCTGGATATTTACTTTACAAAACTTGCATAGGTCCTCATAGGAAATGCAGTCTTCCTTTAGGCAAAACACTACCACTTTTGTCCACTGGCGTCGCCAAAATCACTGAAAACCTAACGTTACCAAGTGTTGCTTTAATAGAAACAAATTGACTAATAAAATGACTAACAACAGAAATAAATTCTGGTTTTGATCCCCAATAACTTTTACATTTTTAAATATTTTTTTAAAAATTTCATAGTGTTTGACTCATTACCTGCAATTGACAATGATACACAGTCCAATTCATATAAATGGCTTTGGATGCTCATCTTTAAGAGCCGTTGACAACACTAGACATCCAATCCATTTGATCGCGATCACTCACTGGTAAATTCATACATTCAGTCCTGACTTGTGTTAGCCTCAAGATAGAAAGTGTTTCTAATATTAGTTATATGGATTAGTAATAATATTATTTAACAATAAGTATTTTAATTGTTTTTATCGTGCTAGTGTTGATAACAGCTATTTGAAAAAGAAAAATATTTGATAGTGTATGCAAGTGTACCTAATGATTTGGCAAGTCACTGAGGCTGTTTTGCAAAAAAAAAAAAAAAAAAAAAAGGTGGTCGTGCAAAGCAAACACAGACACAGGTTAACACAAAGGTTTTTCATACAGTACATGTAAACACACACACGCACACGCGCGCGCGAACGTGTACACACCCATCCTACGGGCAGATGGCTTAGCATGCGCTGGATGGGGTTGTAAAACAAGCCTGCTCTCTTTGTCCACCTGCAGCGGCCTTTAACAGCGTCTCTATCAGATGGCGGCTCTTTATCAAGGTGTGGCTGCTGCTGTTTCCAACGGGAGGTGAGGCCCACTTTAAGGCCTGAGCTTCTCGCTGTTAACTGCGGTGAAACATCTCAGGTTTCCAGAGGTGGCAAATACTCACAAGCTGTATTTAAGTAGAATACAGATACCTGTGTAAAAAGTGTAAAAATAAGGTGTGGTTTTAATAGACAACCATTTTAATGTTATTTTTGAACATGATTTCTTTTCTTTCTTTTTTTAAAAATTTTTTTATGGAAAAGCAGAGGGACATGCTTAGTGCCTCCATTTGTATGAGACAAAATTTGATTAAGGGACTGAACATAGTACCAGACCAGCACAAGCATATTGCTCAACTGCATTCCTGGTGCCAGATTTGCTCGAGACACGATGATGAATGTGTCCTAATTGTCACGGAAGGACTGCTTATTATGCGATGGCCTTAAGATACAATCACAGCTTTTTCTGGCGGTCTGTAAAATAAGATATAGTCACTGGAATAGGGTGTGGTTTAAGACACCAGAGACAAAGTCATAGTGGAAAAGGGTGCTGCGACACTTTTGAGCTGCAATTTGACATTTAATTGTACTTTCTTAATCGTTAAATTAGGGATGTTCGATTAATCGATTTTGAACCAAAAACTTTTTTGGGTTTAACGATGATAAAAATTTTGAAATCGGTACATTTGATTTTCAAAACCGCACTATTTTGTTTTATCTAAGTCACCGTAGTTTCCTCTGCGTTTCCGCTTCCTCCCATGAGAGCACGCCATCTTAAACAACAAGATTAACAGCCATTACTACTGGTGATTCTGGTAATTTGCCCAGCCAACTATGGACACAAATTGCATAACACCATGAGTAAGTGTATTATCTCATGATGTCCTTATTGTGTTGTAGATGGGTTGCAGTGGATTATGAAATAAAACATGCAGTCTTGAAATATTTAACACTTCCTCATTTACTTCGTCAGCACGCTTTCATGTACAACACATCGACAGATAGTAGTACAGCACCACGTCTGGCTGAGTGTGTGTTGCACTCTACCACAAGAATGAAAGTATATGGCGGAAAACACTCAGGTGACTTGAAGTTCCGCTCTGAGACACCGAATTCTGCCAACTGTCAAATTTGCCCGATATGCATGTGTGATACATCATTGGAACGCTTAAAATCTCCATTTTCTGGGGGAAGAAAAATTTTGAACAGGAGGGTATTTTGGGAATAAAAAATTTTTTAAACAGCAAAACCCTATCTGGAGGTGAGAGCACGCGAGAGCAGAATTACAGACGCCATGACTTTAACGAGATGTTATCGTGTACTTACCTTGTTTCGATCCCAAAACTCCCTGTAGCATGTATCACCAAGTGTCAAGACACAGCTGTGAATGGCCACAGCTGGATTTTTTGGGGATTTTATGGGTGAAACATGGTCATATAACAAGTGTCGCGATGCAGAAATCGCAGACATCAAGGAGTGGTCGAGATTTTCTTTTTCATATATTTACCCTTTTAAACGATTTTCTTCAAATTTTCTTTGTTTGGATCGATTACTTACCATCTAACA